>NC_092791.1:25951291-26036291 GCF_047496795.1 Chiloscyllium punctatum | reverse complement strand
CGGTGCTCCGAGTGTGGGTCTGACCGAGGGGAGAGACCGGGGAACTGTGCACGGTGCTCCGAGTGTGGGTCTGACCCAGGAGAGACCGGGGAACTGTGCACGGTGCTCCGAGTGTGGGTCTGACCGAGGGGAGACCGGGGAACTGTGCACGGTGCCCCGAGTGAGGGTCTGACCGAGGGGAGACCGGGGGAACTGTGCACGGTGCTCCGAGTGTGGGTCTGACCGAGGGGAGAGACCGGGGAACTGTGCACGGTGCTCCGAGTGTGGGTCTGACCGAGGGGAGACCGGGGAACTGTGCTCGGTGCTCCGAGTGTGGGTCTGACCAAGGGGAGAGACCGGGGAACTGTGCACGGTGCTCCGAGTGTGGGTCTGACCCAGGGGAGACCGGGGAACTGTGCTCGGTGCTCCGAGTGTGGGTGTGACCGAGGGGACAGACCGGGGAACTGTGCACGGTGTTCCGAGTGTGGGTCTGACCGAGGGGAGAGACCGGGGAACTGTGCACGGTGCTCCGAGTGTGGGTCTGACCCAGGGGAGACCGGGGAACTGTGCACGGTGCTCCGAGTGTGGGTCTGACCGAGGGGAGACCGGGGAACTGTGCACGGTGCTCCGAGTGTGGGTCTGACCGAGGGGGAGACCGGGGAACTGTGCACGGTGCTCCGAGTGTGGGTCTGACCCAGGGGAGACCGGGGAACTGTGCACGGTGCTCCGAGTGTGGGTCTGACCGAGGGGAGACCGGGGAACTGTGCACGTTGCTCCGAGTGTGGGTCTGACCGAGGGGAGAGACCGGGGAACTGTGCACGGTGCTCAGAGTGTGGGTCTGACCGAGGGGAGACCGGGGAACTGTGCACGGTGCTCCGAGTGTGGGTCTGACCGAGGGGAGACCGGGGAACTGTGCACGGTGCTCCGAGTGTGGGGTCTGACCGAGGGGGAGAGACCGGGGGACTGTGCACGGTGCTCCGACTGTGGGTCTGACCGAGGGGAGACCGGGGAACTGTGCACGGTGCTCCGAGTGTGGGTCTGACCCAGGGGAGACCGGGGAACTGTGCACGGTGCCCCGAGTGTGGGTCTGACCGAGGGGAGAGACCGGGGAACTGTGCACGGTGCTCCGAATGTGGGTCTGACCGAGGGGAGAGACCGGGGAACTGTGCACGGTGCTCCGAGTGTGGGTCTGACCGAGGGGAGACTGGGGAACTGTGCACGGTGCTCCGAGTGTGGGTCTGACCCAGGGGAGACCGGGGAACTGTGCACGGTGCCCCGAGTGTGGGTCTGACCGAGGGGAGAGACCGGGGAACTGTGCACGGTGCTCCGAGTGTGGGTCTGACCGAGCAGAGACCGGGGAACTGTGCGCGGTGCTCCGAGTGTGGGTCTGACCGAGGGGAGAGACCGGGGAACTGTGCACGGTGCTCCGAATGTGGGTCTGACCGAGGGGAGACCGGGGAACGGTGCACGGTGCTCCGAGTGTGTGTCTGACCGAGGGGAGACCGGGGAACTGTGCACAGTGCTCCGAGTGTGGGTCTGACCGAGGGGAGACCGGGGAACTGTGCACGGTGCTCCGAGTGTGGGTCTGACCGAGGGGAGAGACCGGGGAACTGTGCACGGTGCCCCGAGTGTGGGTCTGACCGAGGGGAGAGACCGGGGAACTGTGCACGGTGCTCCGAGTGTGGGTCTGACCGAGGGGAGAGACCGGGGAACTGTGCACGGTGCTCCGAGTGTGGGTCTGACCCAGGGGAGACCGGGGAACTGTGCACGGTGCTCCGACTGTGGGTCTGACCGAGGGGAGACCAGGGAACTGTGCACGGTGCTCCGAGTGTGGGTCTGACCCAGGGGAGACCGGGGAACTGTGCACGGTGCCCCGAGTGTGGGTCTGACCGAGGGGAGAGACCGGGGAACTGTGCACGGTGCTCCGAGTGTGGGTCTGACCGAGGGGAGAGACCGGGGAACTGTGCACGGTGCTCCGAGTGTGGGTCTGACCGAGGGGAGAGACCGGGGAACTGTGCACGGTGCTCCGAGTGTGGGTCTGACCCAGGGGAGACCGGGGAACTGTGCACGGTGCTCCGAGTGTGGGTGTGACCGAGGGGAGAGACCGGGGAACTGTGCACGGTGCTCCGAGTGTGGGTCTGACCGAGGGGAGACCGGGGAACTGTGCACGGTGCTCCGAGTGTGGGTCTGATTAAGGGGAGACCGGGGAACTGTGCACGGTGCTCCGAGTGTGTGTCTGACCGGGGGGAGAGACCGGGGAACTGTGCACGGTGCTCCGAGTGTGGGTCTGACCGGGGGGAGAGACCTGGGAACTGTGCACGGTGCTCCGAGTGTGGGTCTGACCGAGGGGAGACCGGGGAACTGTGCACGGTGCCCCGAGTGTGGGTCTGACCGAGGGGAGAGACCGGGGAACTGTGCACGGTGCTCCGAGTGCGGGTCTGACCGAGGGGAGACCGGGGAACTGTGCACGGTGCTCCGAGTGTGGGTCTGACCGAGGGGAGACCGGGGAACTGTGCACGGTGCTCCGAGAGTGGGTCTGACCGAGGGGGGACCGGGGAACTGTGCACGGTGCTCTGAGTGTGGGTCTGACCGAGGGGAGACCGGGGAACTGTGCACGGTGCTCCGAGTGTGGGTCTGACCGAGGGGAGACCAGGGAACTGTGCACGGTGCTCCGAGTGTGGGTCTGACCGATGGGAGACCGGGGAACTGTGCACGGTGCTCCGAGTGTGGGTCTGACTGAGGGGAGACCGGGGAACTGTGCACGGTGCTCCGAGTGTGGGTCTGACCGAGGGGAGACCGGGGGAACTGTGCAAGGTGCTCCGAGTGTGGGTCTGACCGAGGGGAGACCGGTGAACTGTGCACGGTGCTCCGAGAGTGGGTCTGACCGAGGGGGGACCGGGGAACTGTGCACGGTGCTCCGAGTGTGGGTCTGACAGGGGGGAGACCGGGGAACTGTGCACGGTGCTCCGAGTGTGGGGTCTGACCCAGGGGAGAGACCGGGGAACTGTGCACGGTGCTCCGAGTGTGGGTCTGACCCAGGGGAGACCGGGGAACTGTGCTCGGTGCTCCGAGTGTGGGTCTGACCGAGGGGAGAGACCGGGGAACTGTGCACGGTGCTCCGAGTGTGGGTCTGACCGAGGGGAGAGACCGGGGAACTGTGCACGGTGCTCCGAGTGTGGGTCTGACCCAGGAGAGACCGGGGAACTGTGCACGGTGCTCCGAGTGTGGGTCTGACCGAGGGGAGACCGGGGAACTGTGCACGGTGCCCCGAGTGTGGGTCTGACCGAGGGGGAGACCGGGGAACTGTGCACGGTGCTCCGAGTGTGGGTCTGACCGAGGGGAGAGACCGGGGAACTGTGCACGGTGCTCCGAGTGTGGGTCTGACCGAGGGGAGACCGGGGAACTGTGCTCGGTGCTCCGAGTGTGGGTCTGACCAAGGGGAGAGACCGGGGAACTGTGCACGGTGCTCCGAGTGTGGGTCTGACCCAGGGGAGACCGGGGAACTGTGCTCGGTGCTCCGAGTGTGGGTGTGACCGAGGGGACAGACCGGGGAACTGTGCACGGTGTTCCGAGTGTGGGTCTGACCGAGGGGAGAGACCGGGGAACTGTGCACGGTGCTCCGAGTGTGGGTCTGACCCAGGGGAGACCGGGGAACTGTGCACGGTGCTCCGAGTGTGGGTCTGACCGAGGGGAGACCGGGGAACTGTGCACGGTGCTCCGAGTGTGGGTCTGACCGAGGGGGAGACCGGGGAACTGTGCACGGTGCTCCGAGTGTGGGTCTGACCCAGGGGAGACCGGGGAACTGTGCACGGTGCTCCGAGTGTGGGTCTGACCGAGGGGAGACCGGGGAACTGTGCACATTGCTCCGAGTGTGGGTCTGACCGAGGGGAGAGACCGGGGAACTGTGCACGGTGCTCAGAGTGTGGGTCTGACCGAGGGGAGACCGGGGAACTGTGCACGGTGCTCCGAGTGTGGGTCTGACCGAGGGGAGACCGGGGAACTGTGCACGGTGCTCCGAGTGTGGGGTCTGACCGAGGGGGAGAGACCGGGGGACTGTGCACGGTGCTCCGAGTGTGGGTCTGACCGAGGGGAGACCGGGGAACTGTGCACGGTGCTCCGAGTGTGGGTCTGACCCAGGGGAGACCGGGGAACTGTGCACGGTGCCCCGAGTGTGGGTCTGACCGAGGGGAGAGACCGGGGAACTGTGCACGGTGCTCCGAGTGTGGGTCTGACCGAGGGGAGAGACCGGGGAACTGTGCACGGTGCTCCGAGTGTGGGTCTGACCGAGGGGAGACTGGGGAACTGTGCACGGTGCTCCGAGTGTGGGTCTGACCCAGGGGAGACCGGGGAACTGTGCACGGTGCCCCGAGTGTGGGTCTGACCGAGGGGAGAGACCGGGGAACTGTGCACGGTGCTCCGAGTGTGGGTCTGACCGAGCAGAGACCGGGGAACTGTGCGCGGTGCTCCGAGTGTGGGTCTGACCGAGGGGAGAGACCGGGGAACTGTGCACGGTGCTCCGAATGTGGGTCTGACCGAGGGGAGACCGGGGAACGGTGCACGGTGCTCCGAGTGTGTGTCTGACCGAGGGGAGACCGGGGAACTGTGCACAGTGCTCCGAGTGTGGGTCTGACCGAGGGGAGACCGGGGAACTGTGCACGGTGCTCCGAGTGTGGGTCTGACCGAGGGGAGAGACCGGGGAACTGTGCACGGTGCCCCGAGTGTGGGTCTGACCGAGGGGAGAGACCGGGGAACTGTGCACGGTGCTCCGAGTGTGGGTCTGACCGAGGGGAGAGACCGGGGAACTGTGCACGGTGCTCCGAGTGTGGGTCTGACCCAGGGGAGACCGGGGAACTGTGCACGGTGCTCCGACTGTGGGTCTGACCGAGGGGAGACCAGGGAACTGTGCACGGTGCTCCGAGTGTGGGTCTGACCCAGGGGAGACCGGGGAACTGTGCACGGTGCCCCGAGTGTGGGTCTGACCGAGGGGAGAGACCGGGGAACTGTGCACGGTGCTCCGAGTGTGGGTCTGACCGAGGGGAGAGACCGGGGAACTGTGCACGGTGCTCCGAGTGTGGGTCTGATTAAGGGGAGTCCGGGGAACTGTGCACGGTGCTCCGAGTGTGTGTCTGACCGGGGGGAGAGACCGGGGAACTGTGCACGGTGCTCCGAGTGTGGGTCTGACCGGGGGGAGAGACCTGGGAACTGTGCACGGTGCTCCGAGTGTGGGTCTGACCGAGGGGAGACCGGGGAACTGTGCACGGTGCCCCGAGTGTGGGTCTGACCGAGGGGAGAGACCGGGGAACTGTGCACGGTGCTCCGAGTGCGGGTCTGACCGAGGGGAGACCGGGGAACTGTGCACGGTGCTCCGAGTGTGGGTCTGACCGAGGGGAGACCGGGGAACTGTGCACGGTGCTCCGAGAGTGGGTCTGACCGAGGGGGGACCGGGGAACTGTGCACGGTGCTCTGAGTGTGGGTCTGACCGAGGGGAGACCGGGGAACTGTGCACGGTGCTCCGAGTGTGGGTCTGACCGAGGGGAGACCAGGGAACTGTGCACGGTGCTCCGAGTGTGGGTCTGACCGAGGGGAGACCGGGGAACTGTGCACGGTGCTCCGAGTGTGGGTCTGACTGAGGGGAGACCGGGGAACTGTGCACGGTGCTCCGAGTGTGGGTCTGACCGAGGGGAGACCGGGGAACTGTGCAAGGTGCTCCGAGTGTGGGTCTGACCCAGGGGGAGACCGGGGAACTGTGCACGGTGCTCCGAGTGTGGGTCTGACCGAGGGGAGAGACCGGGGGAACTGTGCACGGTGCCCCGAGTGTGGGTCTGACCGAGGGGAGACCGGGGAACTGTGCAAGGTGCTCCGAGTGTGGGTCTGACCCAGGGGGAGACCGGGGAACTGTGCACGGTGCTCCGAGTGTGGGTCTGACCGAGGGGAGAGACCGGGGAACTGTGCACGGTGCTCCGAGTGTGGGTCTGACCGAGGGGAGAGCGGGGAACTGTACACGGTGCTCCGAGTGTGGGTCTGACCGAGGGGAGAGACCGGGGAACTGTGCACGGTGCTCCGAGTGTGGGTCTGACCGAGCAGAGACCGGGGAACTGTGCGCGGTGCTCCGAGTGTGGGTCTGACCGAGGGGAGAGACCGGGGAACTGTGCACGGTGCCCCGAGTGTGGGTCTGACCGAGGGGAGACCGGGGAACTGTGCACGGTGCTCCGAGTGTGGGTCTGACCGAGGGGAGACCGGGGAACTGTGCACGGTGCTCCGAGTGTGGGTCTGACCGAGGGGAGACCGGGGAACTGTGCACGGTGCTCCGAGTGTGGGTCTGACCGAGGGGAGAGACCGGGGAACTGTGCACGGTGCCCCGAGTGTGGGTCTGACCGAGGGGAGAGACCGGGGAACTGTGCACGGTGCTCCGAGTGTGGGTCTGACCGAGGGGAGAGACCGGGGAACTGTGCACGGTGCTCCGAGTGTGGGTCTGACCCAGGGGAGACCGGGGAACTGTGCACGGTGCTCCGACTGTGGGTCTGACCGAGGGGAGACCAGGGAACTGTGCACGGTGCTCCGAGTGTGGGTCTGACCCAGGGGAGACCGGGGAACTGTGCACGGTGCCCCGAGTGTGGGTCTGACCGAGGGGAGAGACCGGGGAACTGTGCACGGTGCTCCGAGTGTGGGTCTGACCGAGGGGAGAGACCGGGGAACTGTGCACGGTGCTCCGAGTGTGGGTCTGATTAAGGGGAGTCCGGGGAACTGTGCACGGTGCTCCGAGTGTGTGTCTGACCGGGGGGAGAGACCGGGGAACTGTGCACGGTGCTCCGAGTGTGGGTCTGACCGGGGGGAGAGACCTGGGAACTGTGCACGGTGCTCCGAGTGTGGGTCTGACCGAGGGGAGACCGGGGAACTGTGCACGGTGCCCCGAGTGTGGGTCTGACCGAGGGGAGAGACCGGGGAACTGTGCACGGTGCTCCGAGTGCGGGTCTGACCGAGGGGAGACCGGGGAACTGTGCACGGTGCTCCGAGTGTGGGTCTGACCGAGGGGAGACCGGGGAACTGTGCACGGTGCTCCGAGAGTGGGTCTGACCGAGGGGGGACCGGGGAACTGTGCACGGTGCTCTGAGTGTGGGTCTGACCGAGGGGAGACCGGGGAACTGTGCACGGTGCTCCGAGTGTGGGTCTGACCGAGGGGAGACCAGGGAACTGTGCACGGTGCTCCGAGTGTGGGTCTGACCGAGGGGAGACCGGGGAACTGTGCACGGTGCTCCGAGTGTGGGTCTGACTGAGGGGAGACCGGGGAACTGTGCACGGTGCTCCGAGTGTGGGTCTGACCGAGGGGAGACCGGGGAACTGTGCAAGGTGCTCCGAGTGTGGGTCTGACCCAGGGGGAGACCGGGGAACTGTGCACGGTGCTCCGAGTGTGGGTCTGACCGAGGGGAGAGACCGGGGAACTGTGCACGGTGCCCCGAGTGTGGGTCTGACCGAGGGGAGACCGGGGAACTGTGCAAGGTGCTCCGAGTGTGGGTCTGACCCAGGGGGAGACCGGGGAACTGTGCACGGTGCTCCGAGTGTGGGTCTGACCGAGGGGAGAGACCGGGGAACTGTGCACGGTGCTCCGAGTGTGGGTCTGACCGAGGGGAGAGCGGGGAACTGTACACGGTGCTCCGAGTGTGGGTCTGACCGAGGGGGGACCGGGGAACTGTGCACGGTGCTCCGAGTGTGGGTCTGACCCAGGGGAGACCGGGGAACTGTGCACGGTGCCCCGAGTGTGGGTCTGACCCAGGGGAGACCGGGGAACTGTGCACGGTGCCCCGAGTGTGGGTCTGACCGAGGGGAGACCGGGGAACTGTGCACGGTGCTCCGAGTGTGGGTCTGACCGAGGGGAGACCGGGGAACTGTGCACGGTGCTCCGAGTGTGGGTCTGACCGAGGGGAGACTGGGGAACTGTGCACGGTGCTCCGAGTGTGGGTCTGACCGAGGGGAGACTGGGGGAACTGTGCACGGTGCTCCGAGTGTGGGTCTGACCCAGGGGAGACCGGGGAACTGTGCACGGTGCCCCGAGAGTGGGTCTGACCCAGGGGAGACCGGGGAACTGTGCACGGTGCCCCGAGTGTGGGTCTGACCGAGGGGAGACCGGGGAACTGTGCAGGGTGCTCCGAGTGTGGGTCTGACCGAGGGGAGACCGGGGAACTGTGCACGGTGCTCCGAGTGTGGGTCTGACCGAGGGGAGACTGGGGAACTGTGCACAGTGCTCCGAGTGTGGGTCTGACCGAGGGGAGACCGGGGAACTGTGCACGGTGCCCCGAGTGTGGGTCTGACCCAGGGGAGAGACCGGGGAACTGTGCACGGTGCTCCGAGTGTGGGTCTGACCGAGGGGAGACCGGGGAACTGTGCACGGTGCTCCGAGTGTGGGTCTGACCGAGGGGGAGACCGGGGAACTGTGCACGGTGCCCCGAGTGTGGGTCTGACCGAGGGGAGACCGGGGAACTGTACACGGTGCTCCGAGTGTGGGTCTGACCGAGGGGAGACCGGGGAACTGTGCACGGTGCTCCGAGTGTGGGTCTGACCCAGGGGAGACCGGGGAACTGTGCACGGTGCTCCGAGTGTAGGGTCTGACCGAGGGGAGACAGGGGAACAGTGCACGGTGCTCCGAGTGTGGGTCTGACCGAAGGGAGACAGGGGAACAGTGCACGGTGCTCCGAGTGTGGGTCTGACCCAGGGGAGACCGGGGAACTGTGCACGGTGCTCCGAGTGTGGGTCTGACCGAGGGGAGACCGGGGAACTGTGCACGGTGCTCCGAGTGTAGGGTCTGACCGAGGGGAGACAGGGGAACAGTGCACGGTGCTCCGAGTGTGGGTCTGACCCAGGGGAGACCGGGGAACTGTGAACGGTGCCCCGAGTGTGGGTCTGACCGAGGGGAGAGACCGGGGAACTGTGCACGGTGCTCCGAGTGTGGGTCTGACCGAGCAGAGACCGGGGAACTGTGCACGGTGCTCCGAGTGTGGGTCTGACCGAGGGGAGAGACCGGGGAACTGTGCACGGTGCTCCGAGTGTGGGTCTGACCGAGGGGAGAGACCGGGGAACTGTGCACGGTGCTCCGAGTGTGGGTCTGACCGAGGGGAGAGACCGGGGAACTGTGCACGGTGCTCCGAGTGTGGGTCTGACCGAGGGGAGAGCGGGGAACTGTACACGGTGCTCCGAGTGTGGGTCTGACCGAGGGGGGACCGGGGAACTGTGCACGGTGCTCCGAGTGTGGGTCTGACCCAGGGGAGACCGGGGGAACTGTGCACGGTGCCCCGAGTGTGGGTCTGACCCAGGGGAGACCGGGGAACTGTGCACGGTGCCCCGAGTGTGGGTCTGACCGAGGGGAGACCGGGGAACTGTGCACGGTGCTCCGAGTGTGGGTCTGACCGAGGGGAGACCGGGGAACTGTGCACGGTGCTCCGAGTGTGGGTCTGACCGAGGGGAGACTGGGGAACTGTGCACGGTGCTCCGAGTGTGGGTCTGACCGAGGGGAGACTGGGGGAACTGTGCACGGTGCTCCGAGTGTGGGTCTGACCCAGGGGAGACCGGGGAACTGTGCACGGTGCCCCGAGAGTGGGTCTGACCCAGGGGAGACCGGGGAACTGTGCACGGTGCCCCGAGTGTGGGTCTGACCGAGGGGAGACCGGGGAACTGTGCAGGGTGCTCCGAGTGTGGGTCTGACCGAGGGGAGACCGGGGAACTGTGCACGGTGCTCCGAGTGTGGGTCTGACCGAGGGGAGACTGGGGAACTGTGCACAGTGCTCCGAGTGTGGGTCTGACCGAGGGGAGACCGGGGAACTGTGCACGGTGCCCCGAGTGTGGGTCTGACCCAGGGGAGAGACCGGGGAACTGTGCACGGTGCTCCGAGTGTGGGTCTGACCGAGGGGAGACCGGGGAACTGTGCACGGTGCTCCGAGTGTGGGTCTGACCGAGGGGGAGACCGGGGAACTGTGCACGGTGCCCCGAGTGTGGGTCTGACCGAGGGGAGACCGGGGAACTGTACACGGTGCTCCGAGTGTGGGTCTGACCGAGGGGAGACCGGGGAACTGTGCACGGTGCTCCGAGTGTGGGTCTGACCCAGGGGAGACCGGGGAACTGTGCACGGTGCTCCGAGTGTAGGGTCTGACCGAGGGGAGACAGGGGAACAGTGCACGGTGCTCCGAGTGTGGGTCTGACCGAAGGGAGACAGGGGAACAGTGCACGGTGCTCCGAGTGTGGGTCTGACCCAGGGGAGACCGGGGAACTGTGCACGGTGCTCCGAGTGTGGGTCTGACCGAGGGGAGACCGGGGAACTGTGCACGGTGCTCCGAGTGTAGGGTCTGACCGAGGGGAGACAGGGGAACAGTGCACGGTGCTCCGAGTGTGGGTCTGACCGAAGGGAGACAGGGGAACAGTGCACGGTGCTCCGAGTGTGGGTCTGACCCAGGGGAGACCGGGGAACTGTGCACGGTGCTCCGAGTGTGGGTCTGACCCAGGGGAGACCGGGGAACTGTGAACGGTGCCCCGAGTGTGGGTCTGACCGAGGGGAGAGACCGGGGAACTGTGCACGGTGCTCCGAGTGTGGGTCTGACCAAGGGGACACCGGGGAACTGTGCACGGTGCTCCGAGTGTGGGTCTGACCGAGGGGAGAGACCGGGGAACTGTGCACGGTGCTCCGAGTGTGGGTCTGACCGAGCAGAGACCGGGGAACTGTGCACGGTGCTCCGAGTGTGGGTCTGACCGAGGGGAGAGACCGGGGAACTGTGCACGGTGCTCCGAGTGTGGGTCTGACCGAGGGGAGAGACCGGGGAACTGTGCACGGTGCTCCGAGTGTGGGTCTGACCGAGGGGAGACCGGGGAACTGTGCACGGTGCTCCGAGTGTGGGTCTGACCGAGGGGGAGAGACCGGGGAACTGTGCACGGTGCTCCGAGTGTGGGTCTGACCGAGGGGAGAGACCGGGGAACTGTGCACGGTGCTCCGAGTGTGGGTCTGACCGAGGGGAGACCGGGGAACTGTGCACGGTGCTCCGAGTGTGGGTCTGACCCAGGGGAGACCGGGGAACTGTGCACGGTGCTCCGAGTGTGGGTCTGACCGAGGGGAGACCGGGGAACTGTGCACGGTGCTCCGAGTGTGGGTCTGACCGAGGGGAGACCGGGGAACTGTGCTCGGTGCTCCGAGTGTGGGTCTGACCGAGGGGGAGAGACCGGGGAACTGTGCACGGTGCTCCGAGTGTGGGTCTGACCGAGCAGAGACCGGGGAACTGTGCGCGGTGCTCCGAGTGTGGGTCTGACCGAGGGGAGAGACCGGGGAACTGTGCACGGTGCTCCGAATGTGGGTCTGACCGAGGGGAGACCGGGGAACGGTGCACGGTGCTCCGAGTGTGTGTCTGACCGAGGGGAGACCGGGGAACTGTGCACAGTGCTCCGAGTGTGGGTCTGACCGAGGGGAGACCGGGGAACTGTGCACGGTGCTCCGAGTGTGGGTCTGACCGAGGGGAGAGACCGGGGAACTGTGCACGGTGCCCCGAGTGTGGGTCTGACCGAGGGGAGAGACCGGGGAACTGTGCACGGTGCTCCGAGTGTGGGTCTGACCGAGGGGAGAGACCGGGGAACTGTGCACGGTGCTCCGAGTGTGGGTCTGACCCAGGGGAGACCGGGGAACTGTGCACGGTGCTCCGACTGTGGGTCTGACCGAGGGGAGACCAGGGAACTGTGCACGGTGCTCCGAGTGTGGGTCTGACCCAGGGGAGACCGGGGAACTGTGCACGGTGCCCCGAGTGTGGGTCTGACCGAGGGGAGAGACCGGGGAACTGTGCACGGTGCTCCGAGTGTGGGTCTGACCGAGGGGAGAGACCGGGGAACTGTGCACGGTGCTCCGAGTGTGGGTCTGACCGAGGGGAGAGACCGGGGAACTGTGCACGGTGCTCCGAGTGTGGGTCTGACCCAGGGGAGACCGGGGAACTGTGCACGGTGCTCCGAGTGTGGGTGTGACCGAGGGGAGAGACCGGGGAACTGTGCACGGTGCTCCGAGTGTGGGTCTGACCGAGGGGAGACCGGGGAACTGTGCACGGTGCTCCGAGTGTGGGTCTGATTAAGGGGAGACCGGGGAACTGTGCACGGTGCTCCGAGTGTGTGTCTGACCGGGGGGAGAGACCGGGGAACTGTGCACGGTGCTCCGAGTGTGGGTCTGACCGGGGGGAGAGACCTGGGAACTGTGCACGGTGCTCCGAGTGTGGGTCTGACCGAGGGGAGACCGGGGAACTGTGCACGGTGCCCCGAGTGTGGGTCTGACCGAGGGGAGAGACCGGGGAACTGTGCACGGTGCTCCGAGTGCGGGTCTGACCGAGGGGAGACCGGGGAACTGTGCACGGTGCTCCGAGTGTGGGTCTGACCGAGGGGAGACCGGGGAACTGTGCACGGTGCTCCGAGAGTGGGTCTGACCGAGGGGGGACCGGGGAACTGTGCACGGTGCTCTGAGTGTGGGTCTGACCGAGGGGAGACCGGGGAACTGTGCACGGTGCTCCGAGTGTGGGTCTGACCGAGGGGAGACCAGGGAACTGTGCACGGTGCTCCGAGTGTGGGTCTGACCGATGGGAGACCGGGGAACTGTGCACGGTGCTCCGAGTGTGGGTCTGACTGAGGGGAGACCGGGGAACTGTGCACGGTGCTCCGAGTGTGGGTCTGACCGAGGGGAGACCGGGGAACTGTGCAAGGTGCTCCGAGTGTGGGTCTGACCGAGGGGAGACCGGTGAACTGTGCACGGTGCTCCGAGAGTGGGTCTGACCGAGGGGGGACCGGGGAACTGTGCACGGTGCTCCGAGTGTGGGTCTGACAGGGGGGAGACCGGGGAACTGTGCACGGTGCTCCGAGTGTGGGGTCTGACCCAGGGGAGAGACCGGGGAACTGTGCACGGTGCTCCGAGTGTGGGTCTGACCCAGGGGAGACCGGGGAACTGTGCTCGGTGCTCCGAGTGTGGGTCTGACCGAGGGGAGAGACCGGGGAACTGTGCACGGTGCTCCGAGTGTGGGTCTGACCGAGGGGAGAGACCGGGGAACTGTGCACGGTGCTCCGAGTGTGGGTCTGACCCAGGAGAGACCGGGGAACTGTGCACGGTGCTCCGAGTGTGGGTCTGACCGAGGGGAGACCGGGGAACTGTGCACGGTGCCCCGAGTGTGGGTCTGACCGAGGGGAGACCGGGGAACTGTGCACGGTGCTCCGAGTGTGGGTCTGACCGAGGGGAGAGACCGGGGAACTGTGCACGGTGCTCCGAGTGTGGGTCTGACCGAGGGGAGACCGGGGAACTGTGCTCGGTGCTCCGAGTGTGGGTCTGACCAAGGGGAGAGACCGGGGAACTGTGCACGGTGCTCCGAGTGTGGGTCTGACCCAGGGGAGACCGGGGAACTGTGCTCGGTGCTCCGAGTGTGGGTGTGACCGAGGGGACAGACCGGGGAACTGTGCACGGTGTTCCGAGTGTGGGTCTGACCGAGGGGAGAGACCGGGGAACTGTGCACGGTGCTCCGAGTGTGGGTCTGACCCAGGGGAGACCGGGGAACTGTGCACGGTGCTCCGAGTGTGGGTCTGACCGAGGGGAGACCGGGGAACTGTGCACGGTGCTCCGAGTGTGGGTCTGACCGAGGGGGAGACCGGGGAACTGTGCACGGTGCTCCGAGTG
The DNA here is from genome assembly GCF_047496795.1 of Chiloscyllium punctatum. Taxonomy (NCBI): domain Eukaryota; kingdom Metazoa; phylum Chordata; class Chondrichthyes; order Orectolobiformes; family Hemiscylliidae; genus Chiloscyllium; species Chiloscyllium punctatum. The sequence continues at coordinate 26,022,649 of NC_092791.1, read as the reverse complement.
TGGGTCTGACCCAGGGGAGACCGGGGAACTGTGCACGGTGCTCCGAGTGTGGGTCTGACCGAGGGGAGACCGGGGAACTGTGCACATTGCTCCGAGTGTGGGTCTGACCGAGGGGAGAGACCGGGGAACTGTGCACGGTGCTCAGAGTGTGGGTCTGACCGAGGGGAGACCGGGGAACTGTGCACGGTGCTCCGAGTGTGGGTCTGACCGAGGGGAGACCGGGGAACTGTGCACGGTGCTCCGAGTGTGGGGTCTGACCGAGGGGGAGAGACCGGGGGACTGTGCACGGTGCTCCGAGTGTGGGTCTGACCGAGGGGAGACCGGGGAACTGTGCACGGTGCTCCGAGTGTGGGTCTGACCCAGGGGAGACCGGGGAACTGTGCACGGTGCCCCGAGTGTGGGTCTGACCGAGGGGAGAGACCGGGGAACTGTGCACGGTGCTCCGAGTGTGGGTCTGACCGAGGGGAGAGACCGGGGAACTGTGCACGGTGCTCCGAGTGTGGGTCTGACCGAGGGGAGACTGGGGAACTGTGCACGGTGCTCCGAGTGTGGGTCTGACCCAGGGGAGACCGGGGAACTGTGCACGGTGCCCCGAGTGTGGGTCTGACCGAGGGGAGAGACCGGGGAACTGTGCACGGTGCTCCGAGTGTGGGTCTGACCGAGCAGAGACCGGGGAACTGTGCGCGGTGCTCCGAGTGTGAGTCTGACCGAGGGGAGAGACCGGGGAACTGTGCACGGTGCTCCGAATGTGGGTCTGACCGAGGGGAGACCGGGGAACGGTGCACGGTGCTCCGAGTGTGTGTCTGACCGAGGGGAGACCGGGGAACTGTGCACAGTGCTCCGAGTGTGGGTCTGACCGAGGGGAGACCGGGGAACTGTGCACGGTGCTCCGAGTGTGGGTCTGACCGAGGGGAGAGACCGGGGAACTGTGCACGGTGCCCCGAGTGTGGGTCTGACCGAGGGGAGAGACCGGGGAACTGTGCACGGTGCTCCGAGTGTGGGTCTGACCGAGGGGAGAGACCGGGGAACTGTGCACGGTGCTCCGAGTGTGGGTCTGACCCAGGGGAGACCGGGGAACTGTGCACGGTGCTCCGACTGTGGGTCTGACCGAGGGGAGACCAGGGAACTGTGCACGGTGCTCCGAGTGTGGGTCTGACCCAGGGGAGACCGGGGAACTGTGCACGGTGCCCCGAGTGTGGGTCTGACCGAGGGGAGAGACCGGGGAACTGTGCACGGTGCTCCGAGTGTGGGTCTGACCGAGGGGAGAGACCGGGGAACTGTGCACGGTGCTCCGAGTGTGGGTCTGATTAAGGGGAGTCCGGGGAACTGTGCACGGTGCTCCGAGTGTGTGTCTGACCGGGGGGAGAGACCGGGGAACTGTGCACGGTGCTCCGAGTGTGGGTCTGACCGGGGGGAGAGACCTGGGAACTGTGCACGGTGCTCCGAGTGTGGGTCTGACCGAGGGGAGACCGGGGAACTGTGCACGGTGCCCCGAGTGTGGGTCTGACCGAGGGGAGAGACCGGGGAACTGTGCACGGTGCTCCGAGTGCGGGTCTGACCGAGGGGAGACCGGGGAACTGTGCACGGTGCTCCGAGTGTGGGTCTGACCGAGGGGAGACCGGGGAACTGTGCACGGTGCTCCGAGAGTGGGTCTGACCGAGGGGGGACCGGGGAACTGTGCACGGTGCTCTGAGTGTGGGTCTGACCGAGGGGAGACCGGGGAACTGTGCACGGTGCTCCGAGTGTGGGTCTGACCGAGGGGAGACCAGGGAACTGTGCACGGTGCTCCGAGTGTGGGTCTGACCGAGGGGAGACCGGGGAACTGTGCACGGTGCTCCGAGTGTGGGTCTGACTGAGGGGAGACCGGGGAACTGTGCACGGTGCTCCGAGTGTGGGTCTGACCGAGGGGAGACCGGGGAACTGTGCAAGGTGCTCCGAGTGTGGGTCTGACCCAGGGGGAGACCGGGGAACTGTGCACGGTGCTCCGAGTGTGGGTCTGACCGAGGGGAGAGACCGGGGAACTGTGCACGGTGCCCCGAGTGTGGGTCTGACCGAGGGGAGACCGGGGAACTGTGCAAGGTGCTCCGAGTGTGGGTCTGACCCAGGGGGAGACCGGGGAACTGTGCACGGTGCTCCGAGTGTGGGTCTGACCGAGGGGAGAGACCGGGGAACTGTGCACGGTGCTCCGAGTGTGGGTCTGACCGAGGGGAGAGCGGGGAACTGTACACGGTGCTCCGAGTGTGGGTCTGACCGAGGGGGGACCGGGGAACTGTGCACGGTGCTCCGAGTGTGGGTCTGACCCAGGGGAGACCGGGGAACTGTGCACGGTGCCCCGAGTGTGGGTCTGACCCAGGGGAGACCGGGGAACTGTGCACGGTGCCCCGAGTGTGGGTCTGACCGAGGGGAGACCGGGGAACTGTGCACGGTGCTCCGAGTGTGGGTCTGACCGAGGGGAGACCGGGGAACTGTGCACGGTGCTCCGAGTGTGGGTCTGACCGAGGGGAGACTGGGGAACTGTGCACGGTGCTCCGAGTGTGGGTCTGACCGAGGGGAGACTGGGGGAACTGTGCACGGTGCTCCGAGTGTGGGTCTGACCCAGGGGAGACCGGGGAACTGTGCACGGTGCCCCGAGTGTGGGTCTGACCCAGGGGAGACCGGGGAACTGTGCACGGTGCCCCGAGTGTGGGTCTGACCGAGGGGAGACCGGGGAACTGTGCACGGTGCTCCGAGTGTGGGTCTGACCGAGGGGAGACCGGGGAACTGTGCACGGTGCTCCGAGTGTGGGTCTGACCGAGGGGAGACTGGGGAACTGTGCACGGTGCTCCGAGTGTGGGTCTGACCGAGGGGAGACCGGGGAACTGTGCACGGTGCCCCGAGTGTGGGTCTGACCCAGGGGAGAGACCGGGGAACTGTGCACGGTGCTCCGAGTGTGGGTCTGACCGAGGGGAGACCGGGGAACTGTGCACGGTGCTCCGAGTGTGGGTCTGACCGAGGGGGAGACCGGGGAACTGTGCACGGTGCCCCGAGTGTGGGTCTGACCGAGGGGAGACCGGGGAACTGTACACGGTGCTCCGAGTGTGGGTCTGACCGAGGGGAGACCGGGGAACTGTGCACGGTGCTCCGAGTGTGGGTCTGACCCAGGGGAGACCGGGGAACTGTGCACGGTGCTCCGAGTGTAGGGTCTGACCGAGGGGAGACAGGGGAACAGTGCACGGTGCTCCGAGTGTGGGTCTGACCGAAGGGAGACAGGGGAACAGTGCACGGTGCTCCGAGTGTGGGTCTGACCCAGGGGAGACCGGGGAACTGTGCACGGTGCTCCGAGTGTGGGTCTGACCGAGGGGAGACCGGGGAACTGTGCACGGTGCTCCGAGTGTAGGGTCTGACCGAGGGGAGACAGGGGAACAGTGCACGGTGCTCCGAGTGTGGGTCTGACCGAAGGGAGACAGGGGAACAGTGCACGGTGCTCCGAGTGTGGGTCTGACCCAGGGGAGACCGGGGAACTGTGCACGGTGCTCCGAGTGTGGGTCTGACCCAGGGGAGACCGGGGAACTGTGAACGGTGCCCCGAGTGTGGGTCTGACCGAGGGGAGAGACCGGGGAACTGTGCACGGTGCTCCGAGTGTGGGTCTGACCGAGCAGAGACCGGGGAACTGTGCACGGTGCTCCGAGTGTGGGTCTGACCGAGGGGAGAGACCGGGGAACTGTGCACGGTGCTCCGAGTGTGGGTCTGACCGAGGGGAGAGACCGGGGAACTGTGCACGGTGCTCCGAGTGTGGGTCTGACCGAGGGGAGAGACCGGGGAACTGTGCACGGTGCTCCGAGTGTGGGTCTGACCGAGGGGAGAGCGGGGAACTGTACACGGTGCTCCGAGTGTGGGTCTGACCGAGGGGGGACCGGGGAACTGTGCACGGTGCTCCGAGTGTGGGTCTGACCCAGGGGAGACCGGGGAACTGTGCACGGTGCCCCGAGTGTGGGTCTGACCCAGGGGAGACCGGGGAACTGTGCACGGTGCCCCGAGTGTGGGTCTGACCGAGGGGAGACCGGGGAACTGTGCACGGTGCTCCGAGTGTGGGTCTGACCGAGGGGAGACCGGGGAACTGTGCACGGTGCTCCGAGTGTGGGTCTGACCGAGGGGAGACTGGGGAACTGTGCACGGTGCTCCGAGTGTGGGTCTGACCGAGGGGAGACTGGGGGAACTGTGCACGGTGCTCCGAGTGTGGGTCTGACCCAGGGGAGACCGGGGAACTGTGCACGGTGCCCCGAGTGTGGGTCTGACCCAGGGGAGACCGGGGAACTGTGCACGGTGCCCCGAGTGTGGGTCTGACCGAGGGGAGACCGGGGAACTGTGCAGGGTGCTCCGAGTGTGGGTCTGACCGAGGGGAGACCGGGGAACTGTGCACGGTGCTCCGAGTGTGGGTCTGACCGAGGGGAGACTGGGGAACTGTGCACAGTGCTCCGAGTGTGGGTCTGACCGAGGGGAGACCGGGGAACTGTGCACGGTGCCCCGAGTGTGGGTCTGACCCAGGGGAGAGACCGGGGAACTGTGCACGGTGCTCCGAGTGTGGGTCTGACCGAGGGGAGACCGGGGAACTGTGCACGGTGCTCCGAGTGTGGGTCTGACCGAGGGGGAGACCGGGGAACTGTGCACGGTGCCCCGAGTGTGGGTCTGACCGAGGGGAGACCGGGGAACTGTACACGGTGCTCCGAGTGTGGGTCTGACCGAGGGGAGACCGGGGAACTGTGCACGGTGCTCCGAGTGTGGGTCTGACCCAGGGGAGACCGGGGAACTGTGCACGGTGCTCCGAGTGTAGGGTCTGACCGAGGGGAGACAGGGGAACAGTGCACGGTGCTCCGAGTGTGGGTCTGACCGAAGGGAGACAGGGGAACAGTGCACGGTGCTCCGAGTGTGGGTCTGACCCAGGGGAGACCGGGGAACTGTGCACGGTGCTCCGAGTGTGGGTCTGACCGAGGGGAGACCGGGGAACTGTGCACGGTGCTCCGAGTGTAGGGTCTGACCGAGGGGAGACAGGGGAACAGTGCACGGTGCTCCGAGTGTGGGTCTGACCGAAGGGAGACAGGGGAACAGTGCACGGTGCTCCGAGTGTGGGTCTGACCCAGGGGAGACCGGGGAACTGTGCACGGTGCTCCGAGTGTGGGTCTGACCCAGGGGAGACCGGGGAACTGTGAACGGTGCCCCGAGTGTGGGTCTGACCGAGGGGAGAGACCGGGGAACTGTGCACGGTGCTCCGAGTGTGGGTCTGACCAAGGGGACACCGGGGAACTGTGCACGGTGCTCCGAGTGTGGGTCTGACCGAGGGGAGAGACCGGGGAACTGTGCACGGTGCTCCGAGTGTGGGTCTGACCGAGCAGAGACCGGGGAACTGTGCACGGTGCTCCGAGTGTGGGTCTGACCGAGGGGAGAGACCGGGGAACTGTGCACGGTGCTCCGAGTGTGGGTCTGACCGAGGGGAGAGACCGGGGAACTGTGCACGGTGCTCCGAGTGTGGGTCTGACCGAGGGGAGACCGGGGAACTGTGCACGGTGCTCCGAGTGTGGGTCTGACCGAGGGGGAGAGACCGGGGAACTGTGCACGGTGCTCCGAGTGTGGGTCTGACCGAGGGGAGAGACCGGGGAACTGTGCACGGTGCTCCGAGTGTGGGTCTGACCGAGGGGAGACCGGGGAACTGTGCACGGTGCTCCGAGTGTGGGTCTGACCCAGGGGAGACCGGGGAACTGTGCACGGTGCTCCGAGTGTGGGTCTGACCGAGGGGAGACCGGGGAACTGTGCACGGTGCTCCGAGTGTGGGTCTGACCGAGGGGAGACCGGGGAACTGTGCTCGGTGCTCCGAGTGTGGGTCTGACCGAGGGGGAGAGACCGGGGAACTGTGCACGGTGCTCCGAGTGTGGGTCTGACCGAGGGGAGACCGGGGAACTGGAGACCGGGGAACTGTGCACGGTGCTCCGAGTGTGGGTCTGACAGGGGGGAGACCGGGGAACTGTGCTCGGTGCTCCGAGTGTGGGTCTGACCGAGGGGGAGAGACCGGGGAACTGTGCACGGTGCTCCGAGTGTGGGTCTGACCGAGGGGGGAGACCGGGGAACTGTGCAAGGTGCTCCGAGTGTGGGTCTGACCGAGGGGGAGAGACCGGGGAACTGTGCACGGTGCTCCGAGTGTGGGTCTGACCGAGGGGGAGAGACCGGGGAACTGTGCACGGTGCTCCGAGTGTGGGTCTGACCGAGGGGAGAGACCGGGGAACTGTGCACGGTGCTCCGAGTGTGGGTCTGACCGAGGGGGAGACCTGGGAACTGTGCACGGTGCTCCGAGTGTGGGTCTGACCGAGGGGGAGACCTGGGAACTGTGCACGGTGCTCCGAGTGTGGGTCTGACCGAGGGGAGAGACCGGGGAACTGTGCACGGTGCTCCGAGTGTGGGTCTGACCGAGGGGGAGAGACCGGGGAACTGTGCACGGTGCTCCGAGTGTGGGTCTGACCGAGGGGAGACCGGGGAACTGTGCTCGGTGCTCCGAGTGTGGGTCTGACCGAGGGGAGACCGGGGAACTGTGCACGGTGCTCCGAGTGTGGGTCTGACCGAGGGGGAGAGACCGGGGAACTGTGCACGGTGCTCCGAGTGTGGGTCTGACCGAGCAGAGACCGGGGAACTGTGCACGGTGCTCCGAGTGTGGGTCTGACCGAGGGGAGACCGGGGAACTGTGCACGGTGCTCCGAGTGTGGGTCTGACCGAGGGGGAGAGACCGGGGAACTGTGCACGGTGCTCCGAGTGTGGGTCTGACCGAGGGGAGAGACCGGGGAACTGTGCACGGTGCTCCGAGTGTGGGTCTGACCGAGGGGAGAGACTGGGGAACTGTGCACGGTGCTTCGAGTGTGGGTCTGACCGGGGGGAGAGACCGGGGAACTGTGCACGGTGCTCCGAGTGTGGGTCTGACCGAGGGGAGAGACCGGGGAACTGTGCACGGTGCTCCGAGTGTGGGTCTGACGCAGGGGAGAGACCGGGGAACTGTGCACGGTGCTCCGAGTGTGGGTCTGACCGAGGGGAGACCGGGGAACTGTGCACGATGCTCCGAGTGTGGGTCTGACCGAGGGGAGAGACCGGGGAACTGTGCACGGTGCTCCGAGTGTGGGTCTGACCGAGGGGAGAGACCGGGGAACTGTGCACGGTGCTCCGAGTGTGGGTCTGACCCAGGGGGAGACCGGGGAACTGTGCACGGTGCTCCGAGTGTGGGTCTGACCCAGGGGGAGAGACCGGGGAACTGTGCACGATGCTCCGAGTGTGCTTTTTCACTCTGACTAATTTCTGCTCATGTTCAGCTGGTGAAATTCTGTCATCTTCCTCACTCTGTTTGTGGGTTGGTTGCAACATAGGAACTATTACTTTTTGTGATTGCATTATGTCAAACACATTTTCCTCTCTCCCTAGGGGTTTACCGTCTCCAACGAGAGAGAGAGAGGAAGAGAGAATCTAACCCTCACCCCCTTGACATTCAATGGCGTTACCGTCACTGAATCCCCCCTCCCCCCCACTATCAACATCCTGGGGGTTACCGTCTCCAACGAGAGAGAGAGAGAGAATCTAACCATCGCCCCCTTGATGTTCAATGGTGTTACCGTCACTGAATCCCCCTTCCCCCCACTATCAACATCCTGGGGGTTACCGTCTCCAACGAGAGAGAGAGAGAATCTAACCATCGCCCCCTTGATGTTCAATGGTGTTACTGTCACTGAATCCCCCTTCCCCCCCCCACTATCAACATCCTGGGGGTTACCGTCTCCAACGAGAGAGAGAGAGAATCTAACCATCGCCCCCTTGATGTTCAATGGTGTTACTGTCACTGAATCCCCCTTCCCCCCCCCACTATCAACATCCTGGGGGTTACCGTCTCCAAAGAGAGAGAGAGAGAATCTAACCATCGCCCCCTTGATGTTCAATGGCGTTACCGTCACTGAATCCCCCTTCCCCCCCCCACTATCAACATCCTGGGGGTTACCGTCTCCAACGAGAGAGAGAGAGAATCTAACCATCGCCCCCTTGATGTTCAATGGTGTTACTGTCACTGATTCCCCCTTCCCCCCCACTATCAACATCCTGGGGGTTACCGTCTCCATCGAGAGAGAGAGAATCTAACCATCGCCCCCTTGATGTTCAATGGCGTTACCGTCACTGAATCCCCCTTCCCCCCCCCACTATCAACATCCTGGGGATTACCGTCTCCAATGAGAGAGAGAGAGAGAATCTAACCATCGCCCCCTTGACGTTCAATGGTGTTACCGTCAATGAATCCCCCTTTCCCCCCCCCACTATCAACATCCTGGGGGTTCCCGTTGAGCAGAAACTGAACTGGGACCCAGTCCCGTATCGATCCTGTGCCTCCAGGAGCAGGTCAGAGGCTGGGAATCCTGCAGCGAGTGACTCCCCTCCTCACTCCCTCCCTCCCTCATTTGAAGCCTGTCCCACCATCGACAAGGCATGGGTGAGGAGGGTGAGGGAACACTCGCCTGGACGGTGGGGGGGTGGTGGGGAGGGGGGGGGGGCCGGTGGGAGGGGGGGTGGGGGGGGGGCGTGGGGAGGGGTTACTGGCTCCCCCACACACACTCAGGAACCTCCACAGCATCCTGGGGTGGGGGACAGAACATCCACCTCCCTATTCCCCCCCCCTCCCAACCTTCCACACTTCCTCCCTCCCCCTCACTGGCAGCTGGGCTCATTAGGAATGCTGGGCTGAGCTCCAACATCCCCCACCGTGACGCAGAGTGAGCAGTGGAGTGTGGACCCTCTAGAAGATACACAGCAGACTCTCTCCCTCTGATGGGACATTCCCGACGCCCACCTCTTACCCCCCCTCCCCTCCCCTGGGGAGGATGAGGGGGTAGACACAGCAGGGAGCACCACCCCACACACGTACTAATAAACTGACCGACAAAATGTCTAGCTCAGGGGTTGTCCATGTTCGAGAGAAGATGCACTGTTCCCTGACTATAAATGGTTAATGATAAAGTTTCAATAGCTCAGCACTCCCTAAACCTCTCACCCCCTTACAAAGCCTCCTGCGCACACAAGTAGATGTGAAACAATACACGGGTGTACTGGATGGAGGGAAAGACCACTTCTGTGCTTTCCAAGACATTCTTGTGCTGCTCGGAATTGTGCTTCTCAGTCGTGTTTGTCCCAACGGTAGCAGAGGGTACAGGGTGACTGGGTCGGAGTGAGTCCCCCTACAGAAACACAGGGAGAGCGAGGGAGGGAGAAACAGAGGAAGCGGTGGGGGGGGGGGGGGGCAAGAGAGGAGGGGAGGCAGGGAGTGACAGAGAAACAGAGAGAGAGAGAGGGAAACAGGGAGAAAGAGAGAGAGGAGGGGAGACGGAGAGAGGCACAGGGACCGCACAACAAAGGGAGAGAGTGGGAGAGAGAGAGAGAGAGTGAGAAAAGGGGGAGAGAGACCAAAAGACAGAGGGATTGAAAGGGATAGAGGGGGCCAGGAAACAGAGACACACACAGAGAGTGATAGAGAGAGAGAGAGAGAGCAAGACAGGGGAGAGAGAGGGTGGGAGAGGGACACAGTAGGAGGGAGAGACAGAGACTAAGAGGGAGAGAGAGAGACAGAGCGAGGAAGAGACAGAGAGAGAGCGTGGGATAGAGAGAGAGAAGGACGTAGAGAGGGATGGAGAGATAGAACGAGAGAGAGAGAGAGAGAGAGTGACAGAGAGAGAGTAAGCGTGGGAGAGCGCGAATGAGTGTGAGGGAGACAAAGAGAGAGGGGGAGAAGCAGAGAGAGGGAGAGGGAGAGATGGTGAAAGAGAAAGGAGTAGAGAGAGTGGGGGTGAGAGAGAGAGAGAGGGAGAGAGCAAATGGGAGACAGACAGCGTGGGTAAGAGTGAGGGGGATGGAGTGGGGCGAAATGAGAGAGGGAGGGAGAGAGACAGAGATAGAGAGAGGGAGAGAGGTAGAGACAGAGAGAGGGAGAGAGAGAGAGAGAGGCAAAGAGAGGGAGAGAGGGGGGGGGGCAGAGAGAAGGAGAAAGAGGCAGAGAGAGACATAGACAGAGAGAGAGACAGAGAGAAGGAGAGAGAGGCAGAGAGAGAGAGAGGGAGAGAGAGAGAGACAGAGAGAGAGAGAGAGAGACAGAGACAGAGAGAGACAGAGAGAGAGAGGCAGAGAGAGACAGAGAGAGACAGAGAGAAGGGGAGAGAGGCAGAGAGAGAGCGAGAGAGACAGAGAGAGACAGAGAGGAGAGAGAGACAGAGAGAGACATAGAGAAGGAGAGAGAGACAGAGAGAGGCAGAGAGAGGCAGAGAGAGAGAGAGACAGAGAGAGAGAGAGAGAGAGAGACAAACAGAGAGAGAGAGAGAGACAGAGAGAGAGGGGCAGAGAGAGGGAGAGAGAGAGAGAAACAGACAGAAAGAGATTGGCAGAGACTGAGGTAGAGTGGTAGAGAGAGGGAGCGAGGCAGAGAAAGGAAGAGATAGAGAGAAACAAACAGAGAGAGAGAGAGACAGAGAGAGAGAGAGAGAGAGAGAGAGAGAGGCATAAAGAGCAGCAGAGACAGAGAGAGAGGGAGAGAGGGGAAGACAAGAGAAGATGAGTTTCCGAGGAGGTTGGTGAGCTGCTGTGATCTGTGCACTCTGTGCTGAAGGGGGACTGGGGTTTGGGGACAGAGCAGGACACAGCAGTGACCCTCTGGACGGTGAGACGGTGTGGGGGGGGTGGGGGGGGGGGGGTGGGGGGGGGGGTGGGGGGGGATGGGGGGGTGGAAGCAGCCAGAGAAACTCTGTGAAGGGAACAGTTAACAGGAGCCCCGAGAGATTCGGAGCAGGGGGCCGGGATGCGCAACCGGACGCAAGTTTCAGTGGGCGACTAGCAGCTGAAAGGGGCAGAGTGGCCTCCTCACAATTGCTGTGGCAGGTTCCGTTATTTATAAGAATGAGGGTGGTTTCACTCGGACTTACCCCAGTCCCTTCGCGCGCAGACCGCAATACTTCCTGTGGGTTTCACAAGACCAGGGACTTCCCCAGCATCTGCGCTCTGGCCCGCGTTATAGATGCTCAGTTCGGGTCAGGGAGACAGGGACAGCTGCCAAACAAGCAGATTACACCATCTCCACCCACCAGAGAGTCACCCATCCCCCCAGAGACCCGCGCTGGGCGAAATCACGGCACATTCTGCTCGGTCAGACCCACACTCGGGGCACCGTGTACAGTTCCCCGGTCTCCCCTCGGTCAGACCCACACTCGGGGCACCGTGCACAGTTCCCCGGTCTCTCCCCCTCGGTCAGACCCACACTCGGAGCACCGCGCACAGTTCCCCGGTCTCCCCTCGGTCAGACCCCACACTCGGAGCACCGTGCACAGTTCCCCGGTCTCCCCTCGGTCAGACCCACACTCGGGGCACCGCGCACAGTTCCCCGGTCTCTTCCCTCGGTCAGACCCACACTTGGAGCACCGTGCACAGTTCCCCGGTCTCTCCCCTGGGTCAGACCCCACACTCGGAGCACCGTGCACAGTTCCCCGGTCTCCCCTCGGTCAGACCCCACACTCTGAGCACCGTGAACAGTTCCCCGGTCTCCCCTCGGTCAGACCCACACTCGGGGCACCGCGCACAGTTCCCCGGTCTCTCCCCTCGGTCAGACCCACACTCGGAGCACCGTGCACAGTTCTCCTCTTGGCGCTGACCCTCCCACAGCACCCACTCCCTCAGCACTGACCCTCCCACAGCACCCACTCCCTCAGCACTGACCCTCCCTCAGCACTGACCCTCCCTCAGCACCCACTCCCTCAGCACTGACCCTCCCACAGCACCCACTCCCTCAGCACTGACCCTCCCACAGCGCCCACTCCCTCAGCACTGACCCTCCCACAGCGCCCACTCCCTCAGCACTGACCCTCCCACAGCGCCCACTCCCTCAGCACTGACCCTCCCACAGCACCCGCTCCCTCAGCACTGACCCTCCCACAGCACTGACCCTCCCACAGCACTGAACCTCCCCACAGTTACCATTTCCCCAGGACTGTGGGTGCTTTGGGAAGGTCAGTGCTGAGGGAGTGGGTGCTGAGGTAGGGTCAGTGCTGTGGGAGGGTCAGTGCTGAGGGAGGGTCAGTGCTGAGGGAGGGTCAGCGCTGAGGGAGGGTCAGCGCTGTGGGAGTGGGTGCTGTGGGAGGGTCGGTGCTGAGGGAAGGCGGCTACAGAGCAGACAGTGAACAACGAAGGGTTTTGTAGAAAATCGAGGTGCTTTATTGGTGAGTTGCTGTACACTTGGAGCGATGCATACTTGGATGAAGGCAAAGCGAACACATTAAATAAACTCGTTGAGTGATCTCACGGGGCGTGGAGATCCTCCCCAGGGGAGGGGGGATTGTGGCGTGGGTGTGTTGATGGGTGTTAAACCCCACTCAGATGAATCGGGCATCAACCCCCCCCTTCTCCCCTCGGATCCCCACCTCTCTGCGTGGGCTCCCTTCAGACATGGGTGGTGGTGTTGGGTTAGTATGTCCCCAGGCCACTCGGGGTGGAGGCACGCAGGGTGGGGTGGGTCAGTTTGCTGTTTGGGGCCAGGGCGGAGAGTCTGGTTTCCCCGCGGCTGGGTTTCGGCGCTCGGGGAGCTGGGAGAGGTGACGGGAATCTGGGCAGATTCGGGAACGGGTTGGACAGCAGGGTGGGCCGAGTGGCCTCCTTCTGCCATTTCCCTGGGACAGGCTGGAGGAGGGGGAGGGGGGCTGAATGGCCTCCTGTTCCCGTGTAACAGGCTGGAGGAGGGGGACAGGGGCTGAATGGCCTCCTGTTCCTGTGGGACAGGCTGGAGGAGGGGGGGCTGAATGGCCTCCTGTTCCCGTGTAACAGGCTGGAGGAGGGGGACAGGGGCTGAATGGCCTCCTGTTCCTTTGGGACAGGCTGGAGGAGGGAGGGCTGAATGGCCTCCTGTTCCCATGTGACAGGTTGGAGGAGGGAGAGAGGGGCTGAATGGCCTACTGTTCCTGTGTGACCGGCTGGAGGAGGGAGGGGGGGGCTTGAATGGCCTCCTGCTATTCCTTTGGGACGGGCTGGAGGAGTGAGGGAGGGGCTGAATGGCCTCCTGTTCCCGTGTAACAGGCTGGAGGAGGGGGACAGGGGCTGAATGGCCTCCTGTTCCTGTGGGACAGGCTGGAGGAGGGGGGGCTGACTGGCCTCCTGTTCCCCTGTGACGGACTGGAGGAGTGAGGGAGGGGCTGAATGGCCTACTGTCCCTGTGTGACCGGCTGGAGGAGTGAGAGAGGGGCTGAATGGCCTACTGTCCCTGTGTGACCGGCTGGAGGAGGATGGGGTGGGGGGGTGCTGAGTGGGGTGGGGGAGCGGGCCTAGCGCCGGCAGAAGCAGAGGCGGTAGGCCTTGAGCAGCACCCCTCGGTAGGCCTCGCGGAACTGTCGGTTCATGACAGCATACAAGACCGGGTTGATGCAGCTGTTCAGCCAGGTGAAGTTACCAGCCACCATGTGGAGCAGCACCGGGAACCGCTTCTTGGCGTCCACCACGTGGAGGACGCAGAAGGGCATGTAGCAGGTGACGTAGACCAGGAACATGGCAAAGCACATGCGTGTCACCTTGCGGAAGTCCCTGACGCCTCCCCCGCAGCCCCCCCCACCGCCCCCCTGCGCCGTGGGGACCCCCCTCTGCGGCTGGCGTGGGCCGGCGGTGGACTCCTCATCCGCCACGCTGGTCCCCTCCGTCTCCCGGGAGGCCTCGTCGCAGTAGCCGCTGTCCGGGGCACGAGGCCTGCCCTTCCCGGCCCTCTTGCCGCGCAGCCCCTGGCGGCTGGAGGAGGAGGAGGAGGAGGAGGGGACGTCTGGATTAGCCTGAGGCCTACTGTTCCCGTCTGGAGGAGCCTGAGGCCTACTGTTCTCGTCTGGAGGTGCCTGAGGCCCGCTGTTCCCGTCTGGAGGAGCCTGAGGCCTACTGCCCGCACCCGGGCCCAGTGAGGAGGAGACATCTGACAGAGCCTGCGGCCTACTGTCCGCCGCTGTCCCTTGCGAGGAGGAGAGATCCGGCGCGGCCCGGGGGCCGGCCTTCCCGCCCGCCTTGCCGCACCCCCCACCGTCGCCGCGCCGGTGCATCTTCAGGGCCCGGGAGGCGGCCCTCACCCTGCGGTTGATGAGGTAGTAGAAGACGCCAATGCAGCCCAGGCCCAGGACGAACATGAAGAACATCAGGACGGTGGTGTAGGGCTTGCCCCGGCTGCGGTGGAAGCTGCAGGTGCAGACGGCCGGCAGGAAGACGTAGATGCGCCAGAGCGGCCCGAAGAGGGCCAGGCCCAGGGCCCAGGGCAGGGCCACGAATACAGGCATGGTCCAGCGCTGGAACACCCTCTCGTAGGCCTGGGGGCTGGCGATGAGGGCGTAGCGGCTGCCGGCGATCAGCACCAGGTTGAAGATGGAGACGGCATTGGCGACGAAGATGAGCAGGCCCACGGTGCGGCAGGCGGTGGGTCCCCAGGCCCAGCCGTTGCGCAGGAAGGTGGCGGAGGTGACCGGCTGGAGGAAGCCGCAGTAGAGCAGGTCGGCCACCGTCAGGTTGAGGATGAGCAGGTTGAAGCGGCTGCGCAGCCGGGGCTCCGCGGCGAAGGCCAGCAGCGTCATGACGTTGCCGACGGTGCCCACCAGGGTCACCGCGAGGCCCAGCGAGGCCCCAAAGTAGCGGTAGCTGCGCACGTCGGGGTGGCAGGTGGCGTTGGGGGAGAAGAGGTCGTCGCCCTCGAAGAAATGGGAGCGCGAGTGGTTGGCGGAAACCATAGCCGCGGGAAGGTGAAGCCCCAAAACAATCCCCCGCCCCCCAGAGACACAGAAAGCAGCACCTCCGATACGGGCAATGGCAGCGCGCTCTCCCTCTCCCGACTCTCCCTCGCCCGCCTCTCCCTCGGCGTTCTGACCTGGGAGCGACCGAACGAAGCCGATTTATAGGCGGCTGCGGGGACAATGAGAGCACTTCCCCCTTCCTGAACGCACATGCGTTTCACAAAATGTACTTCCCCAGCTGTCACAAGAACAAGGCAGAGGTGGAAGGGGGTGGGGATGAAGCGGGACGAGGAACGAGAAAGTCTGGGCTTACGACACACACACACACCATTGCAGAGAGCAGCAGTCCCTGTGTGTATTATAGTGAACAGCAGTCCCTGTGTGTATTATAGAGAATAGCAGTCCCTGTGTGTATTATAGTGAACAGCAGTCCCTGTGTATATTATCGTGAACAGCAGTCCCTGTGTGTATTATAGAGAGCAGCAGTCCCTGTGTATATTATAGAGAACAGCAGTCCCTGTGTGTATTATAGTGAACAGCAGTCCCTGTGTATATTATAGAGAACAGCAGTCCCTGTGTATATTATAGAGAACAGCAGTCCCTGTGTATATTATAGAGAACAGCAGTCCCTGTGTATATTATAGAGAGCAGCAGTCCCTGTGTGTATTATAGAGAGCAGCAGTCCCTGTGTGTATTAAAGAGAACAGCAGTCCCTGTGTATATTATAGAGAACAGCAGTCCCTGTGTATATTATAGAGAACAGCAGTCCCTGTGTGTATTATAGAGAGCAGCAGTCCCTGTGTGTATTATAGTGAACAGCAGTCCCTGTGTGTATTATAGAGAATAGCAGTCCCTGTGTGTATTATAGTGAACAGCAGTCCCTGTGTGTATTATAGTGAACAGCAGTCCCTGTGTATATTATAGAGAACAGCAGTCCCTGTGTATATTATAGAGAACAGCAGTCCCTGTGTGTATTATAGAGAGCAGCAGTCCCTGTGTGTATTATAGTGAACAGCAGTCCCTGTGTGTATTATAGTGAACAGCAGTCCCTGTGTGTATTATAGAGAACAGCAGTCCCTGTGTATATTATAGAGAACAGCAGTCCCTGTGTGTATTATAGAGAGCAGCAGTCCCTGTGTGTATTATAGTGAACAGCAGTCCCTGTGTGTATTATAGAGAATAGCAGTCCCTGTGTGTATTATAGTGAACAGCAGTCCCTGTGTGTATTATAGTGAACAGCAGTCCCTGTGTATATTATAGAGAACAGCAGTCCCTGTGTATATTATAGTGAACAGCAGTCACTGTGTGTATTATAGAGAGCAGCAGTCCCTGTGTGTATTATAGTGAACAGCAGTCCCTGTGTGTATTAGAGAGAGCAGCAGTCCCTGTGTGTATTATAGTGAACAGCAGTCCCTGTGTGTATTATAGTGAACAGCAGTCCCTGTGTATATTATAGAGAATAGCAGTCCCTGTGTATATTATAGTGAACAGCAGTCCCTGTGTATATTATAGAGAACAGCAGTCCCTGTGTATATTATAGAGAACAGCAGTCCCTGTGTGTATTATAGTGAACAGCAGTCCCTGTGTGTATTATAGTGAACAGCAGTCCCTGTGTATATTATAGTGAACAAAAGTCCCTGTGTATATTATAGTGAACAGCAGTCCCAGTGTATATTATAGTGAACAGCAGTCCCTGTGTGTATTATAGTGAACAGCAGTCCCTGTGTGTATTATAGTGAACAGCAGTCCCTGTGTATATTATAGTGAACAGCAGTCCCTGTGTATATTACAGAGAACAGCAGTCCCTGTGTATATTATAGAGAACAGCAGTCCCTGTGTATATTATAGAGAACAGCAGTCCCTGTGTGTATTATAGTGAACAGCAGTCCCTGTGTGTATTATAGTGAACAGCAGTCCCTGTGTATATTATAGTGAACAGCAGTCCCTGTGTATATTATAGTGAACAGCAGTCCCAGTGTATATTATAGTGAACAGCAGTCCCTGTGTGTATTATAGTGAACAAAAGTCCCTGTGTATATTATAGTGAACAGCAGTCCCTGTGTGTATTATAGAGAACAGCAGTCCCTGTGTATATTATGGAGAACAGCAGTCCCTGTGTGTATTATTGAGAACAGCAGTCCCTGTGTGTATATTATAGTGAACAGCAGTCCCTGTATATATTATAGAGAACAGCAGTCCCTGTGTGTATTATAGTGAACAGCAGTCCCTGTATATATTATAGAGAACAGCAGTCCATGTGTGTATTACACAGAACAGCAGTCCGTGTGCGTAATATAGTGAACAGAAGTCCCTGTGTGTATTATAGTGAACAGCAGTCCCTATGTGTATTATAGTGAACAGCAGTCCCTGTGTATATTATAGAAAATAGCAGTCCCTGTGTGTATTAAAGAGAACAGCAGTCCCTGCGTGTATTATAGAGAACAGCAGTCCCTGTGTGTATTATAGTGAACAGCAGTCCCTGTGTGTATGATAGAGAACAGCAGTCCCTGTGTATATTATAGAGAGCAGCAGTCCCTGTGTGTATTATAGAGAACAGCAGTCCCTGTGTGTATTATAGTGAACAGCAGTCCCTGTGTATTTTATAGAGAACAGCAGTCCCTGTGTGTATCATAGAGAACAGCAGTCCGTGTGCGTAATATAGTGAACAGAAGTCCCTGTGTGTATTATAGTGAACAGCAGTCCCTATGTGTATTATAGTGAACAGCAGTCCCTGTGTATATTATAGAAAATAGCAGTCCCTGTGTGTATTAAAGAGAACAGCAGTCCCTGCGTGTATTATAGAGAACAGCAGTCCCTGTGTGTATTATAGTGAACAGCAGTCCCCGTGTGTTTTCTAGTGAACAGGAGTCCCTGTGTATATTATAGAGAGCAGCAGTCCCTGTGTGTATTATAGAGAACAGCAGTCCCTGTGTGTATTATAGTGAACAGCAGTCCCTGTGTATTTTATAGAGAACAGCAGTCCCTGTGTGTATCATAGAGAACAGCAGTCCCTGTGTGTATTATAGTGAACAGCAGTCCCCGTGTGTATTATAGATAACAGCAGTCCCTGTGTGTATTATAGTGAACAGCAGTCCCTGTGTATATTATAGTGAACAGCAGTCCCTGTGTGTATTATAGTGAACAGCAGTCCCTGTATGTATTATAGAAAACAGCAGTCCCTGTGTATATTATAGAGAACAGCAGTCCCTGTGTGTATTATAGAGAACAGCAGTCCCTGTGTGTATTATAGTGAACAGCAGTCCCTGTGTGTATTATAGAGAACAGCAGTCCCTGTGCATATTATAGAGATCAGCAGTCCTTGTATGTATTATAGAGAACAGCAGTCCCTGTGTGTATTATAGTGAACAGCAGTCCCTGTGTATATTATAGTGAACAGCAGTCCCTGTGTGTATTATAGTGAACAGCAGTCCGTGTGTATATTATCGTGAACAGCAGTCCCTGTGTGTATTATAGTGAACAGCAGTCCCTGTGTATATTATAGTGAACAGCAGTCCCTGTGTATATTATAGAGAACAGCAGTCCCTGTGTGTATTATAGTGAACAGCAGTCCCTGTGTATATTATAGAGAACAGCAGTCCCTGTGTGTATTATAGAGAACAGCAGTCCCTGTGGATATTATAGTGAACAGCAGTCCCTGTGTATATGAAAGAGAACAGCAGTCCCTGTGTCTATTATAGAGATTAGCAGTCCCTGTGTGTATTATAGTGAACAGCATTCCCTGTGTGTATTATAGAGAACAGAAGTCCCTGTGTATATTATAGTGAACAGCAGTCCCTGTGTATATTATAGTGAACAGCAGTCCCAGTGTATATTATAGTGAACAGCAGTCCCTGTGTGTATTATAGTGAACAGCAGTCCCTGTGTATATTATAGAGAACAGCAGTCCCTGTGTATATTATAGAGAACAGCAGTCCCTGTGTGTATTATAGAGAGCAGCAGTCCCTGTGTGTATTATAGAGAGCAGCAGTCCCTGTGTATATTATAGAGAACAGCAGTCCCTGTGTATATTATAGAGAACAGCAGTCCCTGTGTATATTATAGAGAACAGCAGTCCCTGTGTATATTATAGAGAACAGCAGTCCCTGTGTGTATTATAGAGAGCAGCAGTCCCTGTGTGTATTATAGTGAACAGCAGTCCCTGTGTGTATTATAGAGAATAGCAGTCCCTGTGTGTATTATAGTGAACAGCAGTCCCTGTGTGTATTATAGTGAACAGCAGTCCCTGTGTATATTATAGAGAACAGCAGTCCCTGTGTATATTATAGAGAACAGCAGTCCCTGTGTGTATTATAGAGAGCAGCAGTCCCTGTGTGTATTATAGTGAACAGCAGTCCCTGTGTGTATTATAGTGAACAGCAGTCCCTGTGTGTATTATAGAGAACAGCAGTCCCTGTGTATATTATAGAGAACAGCAGTCCCTGTGTGTATTATAGAGAGCAGCAGTCCCTGTGTGTATTATAGTGAACAGCAGTCCCTGTGTGTATTATAGAGAATAGCAGTCCCTGTGTGTATTATAGTGAACAGCAGTCCCTGTGTGTATTATAGTGAACAGCAGTCCCTGTGTATATTATAGAGAACAGCAGTCCCTGTGTATATTATAGTGAACAGCAGTCACTGTGTGTATTATAGAGAGCAGCAGTCCCTGTGTGTATTATAGTGAACAGCAGTCCCTGTGTGTATTAGAGAGAGCAGCAGTCCCTGTGTGTATTATAGTGAACAGCAGTCCCTGTGTGTATTATAGTGAACAGCAGTCCCTGTGTATATTATAGAGAATAGCAGTCCCTGTGTATATTATAGTGAACAGCAGTCCCTGTGTATATTATAGAGAACAGCAGTCCCTGTGTATATTATAGAGAACAGCAGTCCCTGTGTGTATTATAGTGAACAGCAGTCCCTGTGTGTATTATAGTGAACAGCAGTCCCTGTGTATATTATAGTGAACAAAAGTCCCTGTGTATATTATAGTGAACAGCAGTCCCAGTGTATATTATAGTGAACAGCAGTCCCTGTGTGTATTATAGTGAACAGCAGTCCCTGTGTGTATTATAGTGAACAGCAGTCCCTGTGTATATTATAGTGAACAGCAGTCCCTGTGTATATTACAGAGAACAGCAGTCCCTGTGTATATTATAGAGAACAGCAGTCCCTGTGTATATTATAGAGAACAGCAGTCCCTGTGTGTATTATAGTGAACAGCAGTCCCTGTGTGTATTATAGTGAACAGCAGTCCCTGTGTATATTATAGTGAACAGCAGTCCCTGTGTATATTATAGTGAACAGCAGTCCCAGTGTATATTATAGTGAACAGCAGTCCCTGTGTGTATTATAGTGAACAAAAGTCCCTGTGTATATTATAGTGAACAGCAGTCCCTGTGTGTATTATAGAGAACAGCAGTCCCTGTGTATATTATGGAGAACAGCAGTCCCTGTGTGTATTATTGAGAACAGCAGTCCCTGTGTGTATATTATAGTGAACAGCAGTCCCTGTATATATTATAGAGAACAGCAGTCCCTGTGTGTATTATAGTGAACAGCAGTCCCTGTATATATTATAGAGAACAGCAGTCCATGTGTGTATTACACAGAACAGCAGTCCGTGTGCGTAATATAGTGAACAGAAGTCCCTGTGTGTATTATAGTGAACAGCAGTCCCTATGTGTATTATAGTGAACAGCAGTCCCTGTGTATATTATAGAAAATAGCAGTCCCTGTGTGTATTAAAGAGAACAGCAGTCCCTGCGTGTATTATAGAGAACAGCAGTCCCTGTGTGTATTATAGTGAACAGCAGTCCCTGTGTGTATGATAGAGAACAGCAGTCCCTGTGTATATTATAGAGAGCAGCAGTCCCTGTGTGTATTATAGAGAACAGCAGTCCCTGTGTGTATTATAGTGAACAGCAGTCCCTGTGTATTTTATAGAGAACAGCAGTCCCTGTGTGTATCATAGAGAACAGCAGTCCGTGTGCGTAATATAGTGAACAGAAGTCCCTGTGTGTATTATAGTGAACAGCAGTCCCTATGTGTATTATAGTGAACAGCAGTCCCTGTGTATATTATAGAAAATAGCAGTCCCTGTGTGTATTAAAGAGAACAGCAGTCCCTGCGTGTATTATAGAGAACAGCAGTCCCTGTGTGTATTATAGTGAACAGCAGTCCCCGTGTGTTTTCTAGTGAACAGGAGTCCCTGTGTATATTATAGAGAGCAGCAGTCCCTGTGTGTATTATAGAGAACAGCAGTCCCTGTGTGTATTATAGTGAACAGCAGTCCCTGTGTATTTTATAGAGAACAGCAGTCCCTGTGTGTATCATAGAGAACAGCAGTCCCTGTGTGTATTATAGTGAACAGCAGTCCCCGTGTGTATTATAGATAACAGCAGTCCCTGTGTGTATTATAGTGAACAGCAGTCCCTGTGTATATTATAGTGAACAGCAGTCCCTGTGTGTATTATAGTGAACAGCAGTCCCTGTATGTATTATAGAAAACAGCAGTCCCTGTGTATATTATAGAGAACAGCAGTCCCTGTGTGTATTATAGAGAACAGCAGTCCCTGTGTGTATTATAGTGAACAGCAGTCCCTGTGTGTATTATAGAGAACAGCAGTCCCTGTGCATATTATAGAGATCAGCAGTCCTTGTATGTATTATAGAGAACAGCAGTCCCTGTGTGTATTATAGTGAACAGCAGTCCCTGTGTATATTATAGTGAACAGCAGTCCCTGTGTGTATTATAGTGAACAGCAGTCCGTGTGTATATTATCGTGAACAGCAGTCCCTGTGTGTATTATAGTGAACAGCAGTCCCTGTGTATATTATAGTGAACAGCAGTCCCTGTGTATATTATAGAGAACAGCAGTCCCTGTGTGTATTATAGTGAACAGCAGTCCCTGTGTATATTATAGAGAACAGCAGTCCCTGTGTGTATTATAGAGAACAGCAGTCCCTGTGGATATTATAGTGAACAGCAGTCCCTGTGTATATGAAAGAGAACAGCAGTCCCTGTGTCTATTATAGAGATTAGCAGTCCCTGTGTGTATTATAGTGAACAGCATTCCCTGTGTGTATTATAGAGAACAGAAGTCCCTGTGTATATTATAGTGAACAGCAGTCCCTGTGTATATTATAGTGAACAGCAGTCCCAGTGTATATTATAGTGAACAGCAGTCCCTGTGTGTATTATAGTGAACAAAAGTCCCTGTGTATATTATAGTGAACAGCAGTCCCTGTGTGTATTAGAGAGAGCAGCAGTCCCTGTGTGTATTATAGTGAACAGCAGTCCCTGTGTGTATTATAGTGAACAGCAGTCCCTGTGTATATTATAGAGAATAGCAGTCCCTGTGTATATTATAGTGAACAGCAGTCCCTGTGTATATTATAGAGAACAGCAGTCCCTGTGTATATTATAGAGAACAGCAGTCCCTGTGTGTATTATAGTGAACAGCAGTCCCTGTGTGTATTATAGTGAACAGCAGTCCCTGTGTATATTATAGTGAACAAAAGTCCCTGTGTATATTATAGTGAACAGCAGTCCCAGTGTATATTATAGTGAACAGCAGTCCCTGTGTGTATTATAGTGAACAGCAGTCCCTGTGTGTATTATAGTGAACAGCAGTCCCTGTGTATATTATAGTGAACAGCAGTCCCTGTGTATATTACAGAGAACAGCAGTCCCTGTGTATATTATAGAGAACAGCAGTCCCTGTGTATATTATAGAGAACAGCAGTCCCTGTGTGTATTATAGTGAACAGCAGTCCCTGTGTGTATTATAGTGAACAGCAGTCCCTGTGTATATTATAGTGAACAGCAGTCCCTGTGTATATTATAGTGAACAGCAGTCCCAGTGTATATTATAGTGAACAGCAGTCCCTGTGTGTATTATAGTGAACAAAAGTCCCTGTGTATATTATAGTGAACAGCAGTCCCTGTGTGTATTATAGAGAACAGCAGTCCCTGTGTATATTATGGAGAACAGCAGTCCCTGTGTGTATTATTGAGAACAGCAGTCCCTGTGTGTATATTATAGTGAACAGCAGTCCCTGTATATATTATAGAGAACAGCAGTCCCTGTGTGTATTATAGTGAACAGCAGTCCCTGTATATATTATAGAGAACAGCAGTCCATGTGTGTATTACACAGAACAGCAGTCCGTGTGCGTAATATAGTGAACAGAAGTCCCTGTGTGTATTATAGTGAACAGCAGTCCCTATGTGTATTATAGTGAACAGCAGTCCCTGTGTATATTATAGAAAATAGCAGTCCCTGTGTGTATTAAAGAGAACAGCAGTCCCTGCGTGTATTATAGAGAACAGCAGTCCCTGTGTGTATTATAGTGAACAGCAGTCCCTGTGTGTATGATAGAGAACAGCAGTCCCTGTGTATATTATAGAGAGCAGCAGTCCCTGTGTGTATTATAGAGAACAGCAGTCCCTGTGTGTATTATAGTGAACAGCAGTCCCTGTGTATTTTATAGAGAACAGCAGTCCCTGTGTGTATCATAGAGAACAGCAGTCCGTGTGCGTAATATAGTGAACAGAAGTCCCTGTGTGTATTATAGTGAACAGCAGTCCCTATGTGTATTATAGTGAACAGCAGTCCCTGTGTATATTATAGAAAATAGCAGTCCCTGTGTGTATTAAAGAGAACAGCAGTCCCTGTGTGTATTATAGTGAACAGCAGTCCCCGTGTGTTTTCTAGTGAACAGGAGTCCCTGTGTATATTATAGAGAGCAGCAGTCCCTGTGTGTATTATAGAGAACAGCAGTCCCTGTGTGTATTATAGTGAACAGCAGTCCCTGTGTATTTTATAGAGAACAGCAGTCCCTGTGTGTATCATAGAGAACAGCAGTCCCTGTGTGTATTATAGTGAACAGCAGTCCCCGTGTGTATTATAGATAACAGCAGTCCCTGTGTGTATTATAGTGAACAGCAGTCCCTGTGTATATTATAGTGAACAGCAGTCCCTGTGTGTATTATAGTGAACAGCAGTCCCTGTATGTATTATAGAAAACAGCAGTCCCTGTGTATATTATAGAGAACAGCAGTCCCTGTGTGTATTATAGAGAACAGCAGTCCCTGTGTGTATTATAGTGAACAGCAGTCCCTGTGTGTATTATAGAGAACAGCAGTCCCTGTGCATATTATAGAGATCAGCAGTCCTTGTATGTATTATAGAGAACAGCAGTCCCTGTGTGTATTATAGTGAACAGCAGTCCCTGTGTATATTATAGTGAACAGCAGTCCCTGTGTGTATTATAGTGAACAGCAGTCCGTGTGTATATTATCGTGAACAGCAGTCCCTGTGTGTATTATAGTGAACAGCAGTCCCTGTGTATATTATAGTGAACAGCAGTCCCTGTGTATATTATAGAGAACAGCAGTCCCTGTGTGTATTATAGTGAACAGCAGTCCCTGTGTATATTATAGAGAACAGCAGTCCCTGTGTGTATTATAGAGAACAGCAGTCCCTGTGGATATTATAGTGAACAGCAGTCCCTGTGTATATGAAAGAGAACAGCAGTCCCTGTGTCTATTATAGAGATTAGCAGTCCCTGTGTGTATTATAGTGAACAGCATTCCCTGTGTGTATTATAGAGAACAGAAGTCCCTGTGTATATTATAGTGAACAGCAGTCCCTGTGTATATTATAGTGAACAGCAGTCCCAGTGTATATTATAGTGAACAGCAGTCCCTGTGTGTATTATAGTGAACAAAAGTCCCTGTGTATATTATAGTGAACAGCAGTCCCTGTGTGTATTATAGAGAACAGCAGTCCCTGTGTATATTATGGAGAACAGCAGTCCCTGTGTGTATTATTGAGAACAGCAGTCCCTGTGTGTATATTATAGTGAACAGCAGTCCCTGTATATATTATAGAGAACAGCAGTCCCTGTGTGTATTATAGTGAACAGCAGTCCCTGTATATATTATAGAGAACAGCAGTCCATGTGTGTATTACACAGAACAGCAGTCCGTGTGCGTAATATAGTGAACAGAAGTCCCTGTGTGTATTATAGTGAACAGCAGTCCCTATGTGTATTATAGTGAACAGCAGTCCCTGTGTATATTATAGAAAATAGCAGTCCCTGTGTGTATTAAAGAGAACAGCAGTCCCTGCGTGTATTATAGAGAACAGCAGTCCCTGTGTGTATTATAGTGAACAGCAGTCCCTGTGTGTATGATAGAGAACAGCAGTCCCTGTGTATATTATAGAGAGCAGCAGTCCCTGTGTGTATTATAGAGAACAGCAGTCCCTGTGTGTATTATAGTGAACAGCAGTCCCTGTGTATTTTATAGAGAACAGCAGTCCCTGTGTGTATCATAGAGAACAGCAGTCCGTGTGCGTAATATAGTGAACAGAAGTCCCTGTGTGTATTATAGTGAACAGCAGTCCCTATGTGTATTATAGTGAACAGCAGTCCCTGTGTATATTATAGAAAATAGCAGTCCCTGTGTGTATTAAAGAGAACAGCAGTCCCTGCGTGTATTATAGAGAACAGCAGTCCCTGTGTGTATTATAGTGAACAGCAGTCCCCGTGTGTTTTCTAGTGAACAGGAGTCCCTGTGTATATTATAGAGAGCAGCAGTCCCTGTGTGTATTATAGAGAACAGCAGTCCCTGTGTGTATTATAGTGAACAGCAGTCCCTGTGTATTTTATAGAGAACAGCAGTCCCTGTGTGTATCATAGAGAACAGCAGTCCCTGTGTGTATTATAGTGAACAGCAGTCCCCGTGTGTATTATAGATAACAGCAGTCCCTGTGTGTATTATAGTGAACAGCAGTCCCTGTGTATATTATAGTGAACAGCAGTCCCTGTGTGTATTATAGTGAACAGCAGTCCCTGTATGTATTATAGAAAACAGCAGTCCCTGTGTATATTATAGAGAACAGCAGTCCCTGTGTGTATTATAGAGAACAGCAGTCCCTGTGTGTATTATAGTGAACAGCAGTCCCTGTGTATTTTATAGAGAACAGCAGTCCCTGTGTGTATCATAGAGAACAGCAGTCCCTGTGTGTATTATAGTGAACAGCAGTCCCCGTGTGTATTATAGATAACAGCAGTCCCTGTGTGTATTATAGTGAACAGCAGTCCCTGTGTATATTATAGTGAACAGCAGTCCCTGTGTGTATTATAGTGAACAGCAGTCCCTGTATGTATTATAGAAAACAGCAGTCCCTGTGTATATTATAGAGAACAGCAGTCCCTGTGTGTATTATAGAGAACAGCAGTCCCTGTGTGTATTATAGTGAACAGCAGTCCCTGTGTGTATTATAGAGAACAGCAGTCCCTGTGCATATTATAGAGATCAGCAGTCCTTGTATGTATTATAGAGAACAGCAGTCCCTGTGTGTATTATAGTGAACAGCAGTCCCTGTGTATATTATAGTGAACAGCAGTCCCTGTGTGTATTATAGTGAACAGCAGTCCGTGTGTATATTATCGTGAACAGCAGTCCCTGTGTGTATTATAGTGAACAGCAGTCCCTGTGTATATTATAGTGAACAGCAGTCCCTGTGTATATTATAGAGAACAGCAGTCCCTGTGTGTATTATAGTGAACAGCAGTCCCTGTGTATATTATAGAGAACAGCAGTCCCTGTGTGTATTATAGAGAACAGCAGTCCCTGTGGATATTATAGTGAACAGCAGTCCCTGTGTATATGAAAGAGAACAGCAGTCCCTGTGTCTATTATAGAGATTAGCAGTCCCTGTGTGTATTATAGTGAACAGCATTCCCTGTGTGTATTATAGAGAACAGAAGTCCCTGTGTATATTATAGTGAACAGCAGTCCCTGTGTATATTATAGAGAACAGCAGTCCCTGTGTATATTATAGAGGACAGAAGTCCCTGTGTGTATAAAAGTGAACAGCAGTCCCAATGTATATGATAGTGAACAGCAGTCCCTGTGTGTATAAAAGTGAACAGCAGTCCCTGTGTATATGAAAGAGAACAGCAGTCCCTGTGTGTATTATAGTGAACAGCAGTCCCTGTGAATATTATAGAGAACAGCAGTCCCTGTGTATATTATAGAGAACAGCAGTCCCTGTGTGCATTATAGTGAACAGCAGTCCCTGTGTATATTATCGTGAACAGCAGTCCCTGTGTGTATTATAGAGAACAGCAGTCCCTGTGTATATTATAGTGAACAGCAGTCCCTGTGTGTATTATAGTGAACAGCAGTCCGTGTGTATATTATCGTGAACAGCAGTCCCTGTCTGTATTATAGAGAACAGCAGTCCCTGTGGAAATTATAGTGAACAGCAGTCCCTGTGTATATTATAGAGAACAGCAGTCCCTGTGTGTATTATAGAGAACAGCAGTCCCTGTTGATATTATAGTGAACAGCAGTCCCTGTGTATATGAAAGAGAACAGCAGTCCCTGTGTCTATTATAGAGAACAGAAGTCCCTGTGTATATTATAGTGAACAGCAGTCCCTGTGTATATTATAGAGAACAGCAGTCCCTGTGTATATTATAGAGGACAGAAGTCCCTGTGTGTATAAAAGTGAACAGCAGTCCCAGTGTATATTATAGTGAACAGCAGTCCCTGTGTGTATAAAAGTGAACAGCAGTCCCTGTGTATATGAAAGAGAACAGCAGTCCCTGTGTGTATTATAGTGAACAGCAGTCCCTGTGAATATTATAGAGAACAGCAGACCCTGTGTATATTATAGAGAACAGCAGTCCCTGTGTGCATTATAGTGAACAGCAGTCCCTGTGTATATTATCGTGAACAGCAGTCCCTGTGTGTATTATAGAGAACAGCAGTCCCTGTGTATATTATAGTGAACAGCAGTCCCTGTGTGTATTATAGTGAACAGCAGTCCCTGTGTGTATTATAGAGAATTGCAGTCCCTGTGTGTATTATAGAGAACAGCAGTCCCAGTGTATATTATAGAGAACAGCAGTCCCCGTGTGTATTACAGTGAACAGCAGTCCCTGTGTGTATTATAGTGAACAGCAGTCCCTGTGTGTATTATAGTGAACAGCAGTCCCTGTGTATATTATAGAGAACAGCAGTCCCTGTGTGTATTATAGAGAACAGCAGTCCCTGTGTGTATTACACAGAACAGCAGTCCCTGTGTGTATTATAGTGAACAGCAGTCCCTGTGTATATTATAGAGAACAGCAGTCCCTGTGTATTTTATAGAGAACAGCAGTCCCTGTGTGTATCATAGAGAACAGCAGTCCCTGTGTGTATTATAGTGAACAGCAGTCCCCGTGTGTATTATAGATAACAGCAGTCCCTGTGTGTATTATAGTGAACAGCAGTCCCTGTGTATATTATAGTGAACAGCAGTCCCTGTGTGTATTATAGAGAACAGCAGTCCCTGTGTGTATTACACAGAACAGCAGTCCCTGTGTGTATCATAGTGAACAGCAGTACCTGTGTATACTATAGAGAATAGCAGTCCCTGTGTGTATTATGGAGAACAGAAGTCCCTGTGTGTATTATAGAGAACAGCAGTCCGTGTGTGTATTACAGTGAACAGCAGTCCCTGTGTGTATTACAGTGAACAGCAGTCCCTGTGGATATTATCGTGAACAGCAGTCCCTGTGTATATTATCGTGAACAGCAGTCCCTGTGTGTATTATAGTGAACAGCAGTCCCTGTGAAAGTTATAGAGAACAGCAGTCCCCGTGTTTATTATAGTGAACAGCAGTCCGTGTGTGTATTATAGAGAACAGCAGTCCCTGTGTATATGATAGTAAACGGCAGTCCCTGTGTATATTATAGAGAACACCAGTCCCTGTGTGCATTATAGTGAACAACAGACCGTGTAAGTATTATAGAAAACAGCAGTCCCTGTGTATATTATAGAGAACAGCAGTCCCTGTGTATATTATAGTGAACAGCAGTCCCTGTGTGTATTATAGAAAACAGCAGTCCCCGTGTGTATTATAGTGAACAACAGTCCCTGTGTATATTATAGAGAACAGCAGTCCCTGTGTGTATTATAGTGAACAGCAGTCCCTGTGTATATGAAAGAGAACAGCAGTCCCTGTGTATATTATAGAGAATAGCAG
Organism: Chiloscyllium punctatum; assembly: GCF_047496795.1. NCBI lineage: Eukaryota > Metazoa > Chordata > Chondrichthyes > Orectolobiformes > Hemiscylliidae > Chiloscyllium > Chiloscyllium punctatum. The sequence goes on along the minus strand of NC_092791.1, from coordinate 25,993,835 downwards.
TCCCTGTGTGTATTATAGAGAATAGCAGTCCCTGTGTGTATTATAGTGAACAGCAGTCCCTGTGTATATTATAGAGAACAGCAGTCCCTGTGTGTATTATAGAGAACAGCAGTCCCTGTGTGTATTACACAGAACAGCAGTCCCTGTGTGTATTATAGTGAACAGCATTCCCTGTGTGTATCATAGTGAACAGCAGTCCCTGTGTATATTATAGTGAACAGCAGTCCCTGTGTATATGAAAGAGAACAGCAGTCCCTGTGTATATTGTAGAGAATAGCAGTCCCTGTGTGTATTATGGAGAACAGAAGTCCCTGTGTGTATTATAGAGAACAGCAGTCTGTGTGTGTATTATAGTGAACAGCAGTCCCTGTATGTATTACAGTGAACGGCAGTCCCTGTGGATATTATCGTGAACAGCAGTCCCTGTGTATATTATAGTGAACAGCAGTCGCTGTGTGTATTATAGTGAACAGCAGTCCCTGTGAAAGTTATAGAGAACAGCAGTCCCTGTGTGTATTAGAGTGAACAGCAGTCCCTGTGTGTATTATAGAGAACAGCAGTCCCTGTGTATATGATAGTAAACAGCAGTCCCTGTGTATATTATAGAGAATAGCAGTCCCTGTGTGTATTATAGAGAACAGCGGTCCCTGTAAGTATTATAGTGAACAGCAGTCCCCGTGTGTATTATAGTGAACAGCAGTCCCTATGTATATTATAGAGAACAGCAGTCCTTGTGTGTATTACACAGAACAGCAGTCCCTGTGTGCATTATAGTGAACAGAGGCCCCTGTGTGTATTACAGTGAACAGCAGTCCCTGTGTGCATAAAAGTGAACAGCAGTCCCTGTGTATATGAAAGAGAACAGCAGTCCCTGCGTGTATGATAGAGAACAGCAGTCCCTGTGTGTATTATAGAGAACAGCAGTCCCTGTGTGTATTATAGTGAACAGCAGTCCCTGTGTATATTATAGAGAACAGCAGTCCCTGTGTGTATTTTGGAGAACAGCAGTCCCTGTGTGTATTATAGTGAACAGCAGTCCCTGTGTGTATTATAGAGAACAGCAGTCCCTGTGTGTATTATAAAGAACAGCAGTCCCTGTGTGTATTATAGTGAACAGCAGTCTCTGTGTGTATTATAGAGAACAGCAGTCCCTGTGTGTATTATAGAGAACAGCAGTCCCTGTGTATATTATAGAGAACACCAGTCCCTGTGTGTATTGTAGTGAACAACAGACCCTGTGTATATTATAGTAAACAGCAGTCCCTGTGTATATTATAGAGAACAGCAGTCCCTGTGTATATTATAGTGAACAGCAGTCCCTGTGTGTATTATAGAGAACAGCAGTCCGTGTGCGTAATATAGTGAACAGAAGTCCCTGTGTGTATTATAGTGAACAGCAGTCCCTGTGTATATTATAGAAAATAGCAGTCCCTGTGTGTATTAAAGAGAACAGCAGTCCCTGCGTGTATGATAGAGAACAGCAGTCCCTGTGTATATTATAGTGAACAGCAGTCCCCGTGTGTTTTCTAGTGAACAGGAGTCCCTGTGTATATTATAGAGAGCAGCAGTCCCTGTGTATATTATAGAGAACAGCAGTCCCTGTGTGTATCATAGAGAACAGCAGTCCCTGTGTGTATCATAGTGAACAGCAGTACCTGTGTATACTATAGAGAATAGCAGTCCCTGTGTGTATTATGGAGAACAGAAGTCCCTGTGTGTATTATAGAGAACAGCAGTCCGTGTGTGTATTACAGTGAACAGCAGTCCCTGTGTGTATTACAGTGAACAGCAGTCCCTGTGGATATTATCGTGAACAGCAGTCCCGGTGTATATTATAGTGAACAGCAGTCCCTGTGTGTATTATAGTGAACAGCAGTCCCTGTGAAAGTTATAGAGAACAGCAGTCCCCGTGTTTATTATAGTGAACAGCAGTCCGTGTGTGTATTATAGAGAACAGCAGTCCCTGTGTATATGATAGTAAACGGCAGTCCCTGTGTATATTATAGAGAACACCAGTCCCTGTGTGCATTATAGTGAACAACAGACCGTGTAAGTATTATAGAAAACAGCAGTCCCTGTGTATATTATAGAGAACAGCAGTCCCTGTGTATATTATAGTGAACAGCAGTCCCTGTGTGTATTATAGAAAACAGCAGTCCCCGTGTGTATTATAGTGAACAACAGTCCCTGTGTATATTATAGAGAACAGCAGTCCCTGTGTGTATTATAGTGAACAGCAGTCCCTGTGTATATGAAAGAGAACAGCAGTCCCTGTGTATATTATAGAGAATAGCAGTCCCTGTGTGTATTATAGAGAATAGCAGTCCCTGTGTGTATTATAGTGAACAGCAGTCCCTGTGTATATTATAGAGAACAGCAGTCCCTGTGTGTATTATAGAGAACAGCAGTCCCTGTGTGTATTACACAGAACAGCAGTCCCTGTGTGTATTATAGTGAACAGCATTCCCTGTGTGTATCATAGTGAACAGCAGTCCCTGTGTATATTATAGTGAACAGCAGTCCCTGTGTATATGAAAGAGAACAGCAGTCCCTGTGTATATTGTAGAGAATAGCAGTCCCTGTGTGTATTATGGAGAACAGAAGTCCCTGTGTGTATTATAGAGAACAGCAGTCTGTGTGTGTATTATAGTGAACAGCAGTCCCTGTGTGTATTACAGTGAACAGCAGTCCCTGTGGATATTATCGTGAACAGCAGTCCCTGTGTATATTATAGTGAACAGCAGTCGCTGTGTGTATTATAGTGAACAGCAGTCCCTGTGAAAGTTATAGAGAACAGCAGTCCCTGTGTGTATTAGAGTGAACAGCAGTCCCTGTGTGTATTATAGAGAACAGCAGTCCCTGTGTATATGATAGTAAACAGCAGTCCCTGTGTATATTATAGAGAATAGCAGTCCCTGTGTGTATTATAGAGAACAGCGGTCCCTGTAAGTATTATAGTGAACAGCAGTCCCCGTGTGTATTATAGTGAACAGCAGTCCCTATGTATATTATAGAGAACAGCAGTCCTTGTGTGTATTACACAGAACAGCAGTCCCTGTGTGCATTATAGTGAACAGAGGCCCCTGTGTGTATTACAGTGAACAGCAGTCCCTGTGTGTATTATAGTGAACAGCAGTCCCTGTGTATATGAAAGAGAACAGCAGTCCCTGTGTATATTATAGAGAATAGCAGTCCCTGTGTGTATTATAGAGAACAGCAGTCCCTGTGTGTATTATAGTGAACAGCAGTCCCTGTGTATATTATAGAGAACAGCAGTCCCTGTGTGTATTTTGGAGAACAGCAGTCCCTGTGTATATTATAGTGAACAGCAGTCCCTGTGTGTATTATAGAGAACAGCAGTCCCTGTGTGTATTATAAAGAACAGCAGTCCCTGTGTGTATTATAGTGAACAGCAGTCTCTGTGTGTATTATAGAGAACAGCAGTCCCTGTGTATATTATAGAGAACACCAGTCCCTGTGTGTATTGTAGAGAACACCAGTCCCTGTGTGTATTGTAGTGAACAACAGACCCTGTGTATATTATAGTAAACAGCAGTCCCTGTGTATATTATAGAGAACAGCAGTCCCTGTGTGTATTATAGTGAACAGCAGTCCCTATGTGTATTATAGTGAACAGCAGTCCCTGTGTATATTATAGAAAATAGCAGTCCCTGTGTGTATTAAAGAGAACAGCAGTCCCTGCGTGTATTATAGAGAACAGCAGTCCCTGTGTGTATTATAGTGAACAGCAGTCCCCGTGTGTTTTCTAGTGAACAGGAGTCCCTGTGTATATTATAGAGAGCAGCAGTCCCTGTGTGTATTATAGAGAACAGCAGTCCCTGTGTGTATTATAGTGAACAGCAGTCCCTGTGTATTTTATAGAGAACAGCAGTCCCTGTGTGTATCATAGAGAACAGCAGTCCCTGTGTGTATTATAGTGAACAGCAGTCCCCGTGTGTATTATAGATAACAGCAGTCCCTGTGTGTATTATAGTGAACAGCAGTCCCTGTGTATATTATAGTGAACAGCAGTCCCTGTGTGTATTATAGTGAACAGCAGTCCCTGTATGTATTATAGAAAACAGCAGTCCCTGTGTATATTATAGAGAACAGCAGTCCCTGTGTGTATTATAGAGAACAGCAGTCCCTGTGTGTATTATAGTGAACAGCAGTCCCTGTGTGTATTATAGAGAACAGCAGTCCCTGTGCATATTATAGAGATCAGCAGTCCTTGTATGTATTATAGAGAACAGCAGTCCCTGTGTGTATTATAGTGAACAGCAGTCCCTGTGTATATTATAGTGAACAGCAGTCCCTGTGTGTATTATAGTGAACAGCAGTCCGTGTGTATATTATCGTGAACAGCAGTCCCTGTGTGTATTATAGTGAACAGCAGTCCCTGTGTATATTATAGTGAACAGCAGTCCCTGTGTATATTATAGAGAACAGCAGTCCCTGTGTGTATTATAGTGAACAGCAGTCCCTGTGTATATTATAGAGAACAGCAGTCCCTGTGTGTATTATAGAGAACAGCAGTCCCTGTGGATATTATAGTGAACAGCAGTCCCTGTGTATATGAAAGAGAACAGCAGTCCCTGTGTCTATTATAGAGATTAGCAGTCCCTGTGTGTATTATAGTGAACAGCATTCCCTGTGTGTATTATAGAGAACAGAAGTCCCTGTGTATATTATAGTGAACAGCAGTCCCTGTGTATATTATAGTGAACAGCAGTCCCAGTGTATATTATAGTGAACAGCAGTCCCTGTGTGTATTATAGTGAACAAAAGTCCCTGTGTATATTATAGTGAACAGCAGTCCCTGTGTGTATTATAGAGAACAGCAGTCCCTGTGTATATTATGGAGAACAGCAGTCCCTGTGTGTATTATTGAGAACAGCAGTCCCTGTGTGTATATTATAGTGAACAGCAGTCCCTGTATATATTATAGAGAACAGCAGTCCCTGTGTGTATTATAGTGAACAGCAGTCCCTGTATATATTATAGAGAACAGCAGTCCATGTGTGTATTACACAGAACAGCAGTCCGTGTGCGTAATATAGTGAACAGAAGTCCCTGTGTGTATTATAGTGAACAGCAGTCCCTATGTGTATTATAGTGAACAGCAGTCCCTGTGTATATTATAGAAAATAGCAGTCCCTGTGTGTATTAAAGAGAACAGCAGTCCCTGCGTGTATTATAGAGAACAGCAGTCCCTGTGTGTATTATAGTGAACAGCAGTCCCTGTGTGTATGATAGAGAACAGCAGTCCCTGTGTATATTATAGAGAGCAGCAGTCCCTGTGTGTATTATAGAGAACAGCAGTCCCTGTGTGTATTATAGTGAACAGCAGTCCCTGTGTATTTTATAGAGAACAGCAGTCCCTGTGTGTATCATAGAGAACAGCAGTCCGTGTGCGTAATATAGTGAACAGAAGTCCCTGTGTGTATTATAGTGAACAGCAGTCCCTATGTGTATTATAGTGAACAGCAGTCCCTGTGTATATTATAGAAAATAGCAGTCCCTGTGTGTATTAAAGAGAACAGCAGTCCCTGCGTGTATTATAGAGAACAGCAGTCCCTGTGTGTATTATAGTGAACAGCAGTCCCCGTGTGTTTTCTAGTGAACAGGAGTCCCTGTGTATATTATAGAGAGCAGCAGTCCCTGTGTGTATTATAGAGAACAGCAGTCCCTGTGTGTATTATAGTGAACAGCAGTCCCTGTGTATTTTATAGAGAACAGCAGTCCCTGTGTGTATCATAGAGAACAGCAGTCCCTGTGTGTATTATAGTGAACAGCAGTCCCCGTGTGTATTATAGATAACAGCAGTCCCTGTGTGTATTATAGTGAACAGCAGTCCCTGTGTATATTATAGTGAACAGCAGTCCCTGTGTGTATTATAGTGAACAGCAGTCCCTGTATGTATTATAGAAAACAGCAGTCCCTGTGTATATTATAGAGAACAGCAGTCCCTGTGTGTATTATAGAGAACAGCAGTCCCTGTGTGTATTATAGTGAACAGCAGTCCCTGTGTATTTTATAGAGAACAGCAGTCCCTGTGTGTATCATAGAGAACAGCAGTCCCTGTGTGTATTATAGTGAACAGCAGTCCCCGTGTGTATTATAGATAACAGCAGTCCCTGTGTGTATTATAGTGAACAGCAGTCCCTGTGTATATTATAGTGAACAGCAGTCCCTGTGTGTATTATAGTGAACAGCAGTCCCTGTATGTATTATAGAAAACAGCAGTCCCTGTGTATATTATAGAGAACAGCAGTCCCTGTGTGTATTATAGAGAACAGCAGTCCCTGTGTGTATTATAGTGAACAGCAGTCCCTGTGTGTATTATAGAGAACAGCAGTCCCTGTGCATATTATAGAGATCAGCAGTCCTTGTATGTATTATAGAGAACAGCAGTCCCTGTGTGTATTATAGTGAACAGCAGTCCCTGTGTATATTATAGTGAACAGCAGTCCCTGTGTGTATTATAGTGAACAGCAGTCCGTGTGTATATTATCGTGAACAGCAGTCCCTGTGTGTATTATAGTGAACAGCAGTCCCTGTGTATATTATAGTGAACAGCAGTCCCTGTGTATATTATAGAGAACAGCAGTCCCTGTGTGTATTATAGTGAACAGCAGTCCCTGTGTATATTATAGAGAACAGCAGTCCCTGTGTGTATTATAGAGAACAGCAGTCCCTGTGGATATTATAGTGAACAGCAGTCCCTGTGTATATGAAAGAGAACAGCAGTCCCTGTGTCTATTATAGAGATTAGCAGTCCCTGTGTGTATTATAGTGAACAGCATTCCCTGTGTGTATTATAGAGAACAGAAGTCCCTGTGTATATTATAGTGAACAGCAGTCCCTGTGTATATTATAGAGAACAGCAGTCCCTGTGTATATTATAGAGGACAGAAGTCCCTGTGTGTATAAAAGTGAACAGCAGTCCCAATGTATATGATAGTGAACAGCAGTCCCTGTGTGTATAAAAGTGAACAGCAGTCCCTGTGTATATGAAAGAGAACAGCAGTCCCTGTGTGTATTATAGTGAACAGCAGTCCCTGTGAATATTATAGAGAACAGCAGTCCCTGTGTATATTATAGAGAACAGCAGTCCCTGTGTGCATTATAGTGAACAGCAGTCCCTGTGTATATTATCGTGAACAGCAGTCCCTGTGTGTATTATAGAGAACAGCAGTCCCTGTGTATATTATAGTGAACAGCAGTCCCTGTGTGTATTATAGTGAACAGCAGTCCGTGTGTATATTATCGTGAACAGCAGTCCCTGTGTGTATTATAGAGAACAGCAGTCCCTGTGGAAATTATAGTGAACAGCAGTCCCTGTGTATATTATAGAGAACAGCAGTCCCTGTGTGTATTATAGAGAACAGCAGTCCCTGTTGATATTATAGTGAACAGCAGTCCCTGTGTATATGAAAGAGAACAGCAGTCCCTGTGTCTATTATAGAGAACAGAAGTCCCTGTGTATATTATAGTGAACAGCAGTCCCTGTGTATATTATAGAGAACAGCAGTCCCTGTGTATATTATAGAGGACAGAAGTCCCTGTGTGTATAAAAGTGAACAGCAGTCCCAGTGTATATTATAGTGAACAGCAGTCCCTGTGTGTATAAAAGTGAACAGCAGTCCCTGTGTATATGAAAGAGAACAGCAGTCCCTGTGTGTATTATAGTGAACAGCAGTCCCTGTGAATATTATAGAGAACAGCAGACCCTGTGTATATTATAGAGAACAGCAGTCCCTGTGTGCATTATAGTGAACAGCAGTCCCTGTGTATATTATCGTGAACAGCAGTCCCTGTGTGTATTATAGAGAACAGCAGTCCCTGTGTATATTATAGTGAACAGCAGTCCCTGTGTGTATTATAGTGAACAGCAGTCCCTGTGTGTATTATAGAGAATTGCAGTCCCTGTGTGTATTATAGAGAACAGCAGTCCCAGTGTATATTATAGAGAACAGCAGTCCCCGTGTGTATTACAGTGAACAGCAGTCCCTGTGTGTATTATAGTGAACAGCAGTCCCTGTGTGTATTATAGTGAACAGCAGTCCCTGTGTATATTATAGAGAACAGCAGTCCCTGTGTGTATTATAGAGAACAGCAGTCCCTGTGTGTATTACACAGAACAGCAGTCCCTGTGTGTATTATAGTGAACAGCAGTCCCTGTGTATATTATAGAGAACAGCAGTCCCTGTGTGTATTATAGAGAACAGCAGTCCCTGTGTGTATTACACAGAACAGCAGTCCCTGTGTGTATCATAGTGAACAGCAGTACCTGTGTATACTATAGAGAATAGCAGTCCCTGTGTGTATTATGGAGAACAGAAGTCCCTGTGTGTATTATAGAGAACAGCAGTCCGTGTGTGTATTACAGTGAACAGCAGTCCCTGTGTGTATTACAGTGAACAGCAGTCCCTGTGGATATTATCGTGAACAGCAGTCCCTGTGTATATTATCGTGAACAGCAGTCCCTGTGTGTATTATAGTGAACAGCAGTCCCTGTGAAAGTTATAGAGAACAGCAGTCCCCGTGTTTATTATAGTGAACAGCAGTCCGTGTGTGTATTATAGAGAACAGCAGTCCCTGTGTATATGATAGTAAACGGCAGTCCCTGTGTATATTATAGAGAACACCAGTCCCTGTGTGCATTATAGTGAACAACAGACCGTGTAAGTATTATAGAAAACAGCAGTCCCTGTGTATATTATAGAGAACAGCAGTCCCTGTGTATATTATAGTGAACAGCAGTCCCTGTGTGTATTATAGAAAACAGCAGTCCCCGTGTGTATTATAGTGAACAACAGTCCCTGTGTATATTATAGAGAACAGCAGTCCCTGTGTGTATTATAGTGAACAGCAGTCCCTGTGTATATGAAAGAGAACAGCAGTCCCTGTGTATATTATAGAGAATAGCAGTCCCTGTGTGTATTATAGAGAATAGCAGTCCCTGTGTGTATTATAGTGAACAGCAGTCCCTGTGTATATTATAGAGAACAGCAGTCCCTGTGTGTATTATAGAGAACAGCAGTCCCTGTGTGTATTACACAGAACAGCAGTCCCTGTGTGTATTATAGTGAACAGCATTCCCTGTGTGTATCATAGTGAACAGCAGTCCCTGTGTATATTATAGTGAACAGCAGTCCCTGTGTATATGAAAGAGAACAGCAGTCCCTGTGTATATTGTAGAGAATAGCAGTCCCTGTGTGTATTATGGAGAACAGAAGTCCCTGTGTGTATTATAGAGAACAGCAGTCTGTGTGTGTATTATAGTGAACAGCAGTCCCTGTATGTATTACAGTGAACGGCAGTCCCTGTGGATATTATCGTGAACAGCAGTCCCTGTGTATATTATAGTGAACAGCAGTCGCTGTGTGTATTATAGTGAACAGCAGTCCCTGTGAAAGTTATAGAGAACAGCAGTCCCTGTGTGTATTAGAGTGAACAGCAGTCCCTGTGTGTATTATAGAGAACAGCAGTCCCTGTGTATATGATAGTAAACAGCAGTCCCTGTGTATATTATAGAGAATAGCAGTCCCTGTGTGTATTATAGAGAACAGCGGTCCCTGTAAGTATTATAGTGAACAGCAGTCCCCGTGTGTATTATAGTGAACAGCAGTCCCTATGTATATTATAGAGAACAGCAGTCCTTGTGTGTATTACACAGAACAGCAGTCCCTGTGTGCATTATAGTGAACAGAGGCCCCTGTGTGTATTACAGTGAACAGCAGTCCCTGTGTGCATAAAAGTGAACAGCAGTCCCTGTGTATATGAAAGAGAACAGCAGTCCCTGCGTGTATGATAGAGAACAGCAGTCCCTGTGTGTATTATAGAGAACAGCAGTCCCTGTGTGTATTATAGTGAACAGCAGTCCCTGTGTATATTATAGAGAACAGCAGTCCCTGTGTGTATTTTGGAGAACAGCAGTCCCTGTGTGTATTATAGTGAACAGCAGTCCCTGTGTGTATTATAGAGAACAGCAGTCCCTGTGTGTATTATAAAGAACAGCAGTCCCTGTGTGTATTATAGTGAACAGCAGTCTCTGTGTGTATTATAGAGAACAGCAGTCCCTGTGTGTATTATAGAGAACAGCAGTCCCTGTGTATATTATAGAGAACACCAGTCCCTGTGTGTATTGTAGTGAACAACAGACCCTGTGTATATTATAGTAAACAGCAGTCCCTGTGTATATTATAGAGAACAGCAGTCCCTGTGTATATTATAGTGAACAGCAGTCCCTGTGTGTATTATAGAGAACAGCAGTCCGTGTGCGTAATATAGTGAACAGAAGTCCCTGTGTGTATTATAGTGAACAGCAGTCCCTGTGTATATTATAGAAAATAGCAGTCCCTGTGTGTATTAAAGAGAACAGCAGTCCCTGCGTGTATGATAGAGAACAGCAGTCCCTGTGTATATTATAGTGAACAGCAGTCCCCGTGTGTTTTCTAGTGAACAGGAGTCCCTGTGTATATTATAGAGAGCAGCAGTCCCTGTGTATATTATAGAGAACAGCAGTCCCTGTGTGTATCATAGAGAACAGCAGTCCCTGTGTGTATCATAGTGAACAGCAGTACCTGTGTATACTATAGAGAATAGCAGTCCCTGTGTGTATTATGGAGAACAGAAGTCCCTGTGTGTATTATAGAGAACAGCAGTCCGTGTGTGTATTACAGTGAACAGCAGTCCCTGTGTGTATTACAGTGAACAGCAGTCCCTGTGGATATTATCGTGAACAGCAGTCCCGGTGTATATTATAGTGAACAGCAGTCCCTGTGTGTATTATAGTGAACAGCAGTCCCTGTGAAAGTTATAGAGAACAGCAGTCCCCGTGTTTATTATAGTGAACAGCAGTCCGTGTGTGTATTATAGAGAACAGCAGTCCCTGTGTATATGATAGTAAACGGCAGTCCCTGTGTATATTATAGAGAACACCAGTCCCTGTGTGCATTATAGTGAACAACAGACCGTGTAAGTATTATAGAAAACAGCAGTCCCTGTGTATATTATAGAGAACAGCAGTCCCTGTGTATATTATAGTGAACAGCAGTCCCTGTGTGTATTATAGAAAACAGCAGTCCCCGTGTGTATTATAGTGAACAACAGTCCCTGTGTATATTATAGAGAACAGCAGTCCCTGTGTGTATTATAGTGAACAGCAGTCCCTGTGTATATGAAAGAGAACAGCAGTCCCTGTGTATATTATAGAGAATAGCAGTCCCTGTGTGTATTATAGAGAATAGCAGTCCCTGTGTGTATTATAGTGAACAGCAGTCCCTGTGTATATTATAGAGAACAGCAGTCCCTGTGTGTATTATAGAGAACAGCAGTCCCTGTGTGTATTACACAGAACAGCAGTCCCTGTGTGTATTATAGTGAACAGCATTCCCTGTGTGTATCATAGTGAACAGCAGTCCCTGTGTATATTATAGTGAACAGCAGTCCCTGTGTATATGAAAGAGAACAGCAGTCCCTGTGTATATTGTAGAGAATAGCAGTCCCTGTGTGTATTATGGAGAACAGAAGTCCCTGTGTGTATTATAGAGAACAGCAGTCTGTGTGTGTATTATAGTGAACAGCAGTCCCTGTGTGTATTACAGTGAACAGCAGTCCCTGTGGATATTATCGTGAACAGCAGTCCCTGTGTATATTATAGTGAACAGCAGTCGCTGTGTGTATTATAGTGAACAGCAGTCCCTGTGAAAGTTATAGAGAACAGCAGTCCCTGTGTGTATTAGAGTGAACAGCAGTCCCTGTGTGTATTATAGAGAACAGCAGTCCCTGTGTATATGATAGTAAACAGCAGTCCCTGTGTATATTATAGAGAATAGCAGTCCCTGTGTGTATTATAGAGAACAGCGGTCCCTGTAAGTATTATAGTGAACAGCAGTCCCCGTGTGTATTATAGTGAACAGCAGTCCCTATGTATATTATAGAGAACAGCAGTCCTTGTGTGTATTACACAGAACAGCAGTCCCTGTGTGCATTATAGTGAACAGAGGCCCCTGTGTGTATTACAGTGAACAGCAGTCCCTGTGTGTATTATAGTGAACAGCAGTCCCTGTGTATATGAAAGAGAACAGCAGTCCCTGTGTATATTATAGAGAATAGCAGTCCCTGTGTGTATTATAGAGAACAGCAGTCCCTGTGTGTATTATAGTGAACAGCAGTCCCTGTGTATATTATAGAGAACAGCAGTCCCTGTGTGTATTTTGGAGAACAGCAGTCCCTGTGTATATTATAGTGAACAGCAGTCCCTGTGTGTATTATAGAGAACAGCAGTCCCTGTGTGTATTATAAAGAACAGCAGTCCCTGTGTGTATTATAGTGAACAGCAGTCTCTGTGTGTATTATAGAGAACAGCAGTCCCTGTGTGTATTATAGAGAACAGCAGTCCCTGTGTATATTATAGAGAACACCAGTCCCTGTGTGTATTGTAGTGAACAACAGACCCTGTGTATATTATAGTAAACAGCAGTCCCTGTGTATATTATAGAGAACAGCAGTCCCTGTGTATATTATAGTGAACAGCAGTCCCTGTGTGTATTATAGTGAACAGCAGTCCCTGTGTGTAGTATAGTGAACAGCAGTCCCTGTGTATATTATAGTAAACAGCAGTCCCTGTGTATATTATAGAGAACAGCAGTCCCTGTGTATATTATAGTGAACAGCAGTCCCTGTGTGTATTATAGAGAACAGCAGTTCCTGTGTGTATTATAGTGAACAGCAGTCCCTGTGTGTATTATAGTGAACAGCAGTCCCTGTGTATATTATAGAAAATAGCAGTCCCTGTGTGTATTAAAGAGAACAGCAGTCCCTGCGTGTATTATAGAGAACAGCAGTCGCTGTGTATATCATAGTGAATCGCAGTCCCTGTGTGTATTATAGTGAACAGCAGTCCCTGTGTATATTATAGTGAACAGCAGTCCCTGTGTATATGAAACAGAACAGCAGTCCCTATGTATATTATAGAGAATAGCAACCCTGTGTGTATTAAAGAGAACAGTAGTCCCTGTGTGTATTATAGAGAACAGCAGTCCCTGTGGATATTATAGATAACAGCAGTCCCTGTGTGTATTATATAGAACAGCAGTCCCTGTGTATATTATAGTGAACAGCAGTCCCTGTGTATATTATAGTGAACAGCAGTCCTTGTGTATATTATAGTGAACAGCTGTCCCTGTGTATATTATAGTGAACAGCAGTCCCTGTGTATATTGTAGAGAACAGCAGTCCCTGTGTATATTATAGTGAACAACAGTCCCTGTGTATATTATAGTGAACAGCAGTCCTTGTGTGCATTATAGTGAACAGCAGTCCCTGTGTTTTATAGAGAACAGTAGTCCCTGTGTATATTATAATGAACAGCAGTCCCTGTGTATATTAGAGTGAACAGCAGTCCCTGTGTGTATTATAGTGAACAGCAGTCCCTGTGTATATTATAGTGAACAGCAGACCCTGTGTGTATTATAGAAAACAGCAGTCCCTGTGTGTATTATAGTGAACAGCATTCCCTGTTGAAATTATAGAGAACAGCACTCCCTGTGTGTATTATAGAGAACAGCAGTCCCTGTATGTATTACAGTGAACAGCAGTCCCTGTGTATACTATAGTGAACAGCAGTCCCTGTGTGTATTATAGTGAACAGCAGTCCTTGTATGTATTATAGAGAACAGCAGTCCCTGTGTATATTATAGAGAACAGCAGTCCCTGTGTGTATTATAGAGAAGAGCAGTCCCTGTGTGTATTATAGTGAACAGCAGTCCCTGTGTATATTATAGAGAACAGCAGTCCCTGTGTGTATTATAGAGAAGAGCAGTCCCTGTGTGTATTATAGTGAACAGCAGTCCCTGTGTGTATTATAGAGAATAGCAGTCCCTGTGTATACTATAGAGAACAGCAGTCCCTGTATGTATTATAGAGAACAGCAGTCCCTGTGTATATTATCGTGAACAGCAGTCCCTGTGTGTATTATAGAGAACAGCAGTCCCTGTGTATATTATAGTGAACAGCAGTCCCTGTGTATATTATAGAGAACAGCAGTCCCTGTGTGTATTATAGAGAACAGCAGTCCCTGTGTATATTATAGTGAACAGCAGTCCCTGTGTATATTACAGTGAACAGCAGTCCCTGTGCATATGAAAGAGAACAGCAGTCCCTGTGTGTATTATTGAGAACAGCAGTCCCTGTGTATATTATAGTGAACAGCAGTCCCTGTGTATATTATAGAGAACAGCAGTCCCTGTGTGTATTATAGAGAACAGAAGTCCCTGTGTGTATTATAGTGAACAGCAGTCCCAGTGTATATTATAGAGAACAGCAGTCCCTGTGTATATTATAGAGGACAGCAGTCCCTGTGTGTATTATAGTGAACAGCAGTACCTGTGTATATTATAGAGAACAGCAGTCCCTGTGGATATGAAAGAGAACAGCAGTCCCTGTGTGTATTATAGTGAACAGCAGTCCCTGTGTGTATTATAGAGAACAGCAGTCCCTGTGAATATTATAGAGAACAGCAGTCCCTGTATATATTATCGTGAACAGCAGTCCCTGTGTGTATTATAGAGAACAGCAGTCCCTGTGTATATTATAGAGAACAGCCGTCCCTGTGTGTATTATAGTGAACAGCAGTCCCTGTATATATTATCGTGAACAGCAGTCCCTGTGTGTATTATAGAGAACAGCAGTCCCTCTGTGTATTATAGAGAACAGCCGTCCCTGTGTGTATTAGAGTGAACAGCAGTCCCTGTATATATTATCGTGAACAGCAGTCCCTGTGTGTATTATAGAGAACAGCAGTCCCTGTGTGTATTATAGAGAACAGCAGTCCCTGAGTGTATTATAGTGATGATCAGTCCATGTGTGTATTATAGTGATGATCAGTCCCTGTGTGTATTACAGTGATGATCAGTCCCTGTGTGTATTATAGTGATGATCAGTCCCTGTGTGTATTATAGTGATGATCAGTCGCTGTGTGTATTATAGTGATGATCAGTCCCTGTGTGTATTATAGTGATGATCAGTCTCGGGGTGTATTACAGTGATGATCAGTCCCTGTGTGTATTATAGTGATGATCAGTCTCTGTGTGTATTAGAGTGATGATCAGTCCCTGTGTGTATTATAGTGATGATCCGTCCCCGTGTGTATTTTAGTGATGATCAGTCCCTGTGTGCATTATAGTGATGATCAGTCCCCGTGTGCATTATAGTGATGATCAGTCCCTGTGTCTATTATAGTGATGATTAGTCCCTGTGTGTATTACAGTGATGATCAGTCCCCGTGTGCATTATAGTGATGATCAGTCCCTGTGTATATTATAGTGATGATCAGTCCCTGTGTCTATTACAGTGATGATCAGTCCCCGTGTGTATTACAGTGATGATCAGTCCCTGTGTGCATTATAGTGATGATCAGTCCCTGTGTATATTATAGTGATGATCAGTCCCTGTGTCTATTACAGTGATGATCAGTCCCTGTGTGCATTATAGTGATGATCAGTCCCCGTGTGCATTATAGTGATGATCAGTCCCTGTGTATATTATAGTGATGATCAGTCCCTGTGTCTATTACAGTGATGATCAGTCCCCGTGTGTATTACAGTGATGATCAGTCCATGTGTGTATTATAGTGATGATCAGTCCCTGTGTGTATTATAGTGATGATCAGTCCCTGTGTGTATTATAGTGTTGATCAGTCCCTGTGTGTATTACAGTGTTGATCAGTCCCTGTGTGTATTACAGTGATGATCAGTCCCTGTGCGTATTACAGTGATGACCAGTCCCTGTGTGTATTATAGTGATGATCAGTCCCTGTGTGTATTATAGTGATGATCAGTCCCTGTGTGTATTATAGTGATGCTCGGTCCCTGTGTGTATTATAGTGATGATCAGCCCCTGTGTGTCTTACAGTGATGATCAGTCCCTGTGTGTATTATAGTGATGATCAGTCTCCGTGTGTGTTACAGTGATGATCAGTCCCTGTGTGTATTATAGTGATGATCATTCCCTGTGTGTATTATAGTGATGATCAGTCCCTGTGTGTATTACAGTGATGATCAGTCCTTGTGTGTATTATAGTGATGATCAGCCCCTGTGTGTATTATGGTGATGATCAGTCCCTGTGTGTATTTTAGTGATGATCAGTCCCTGTGTGTATTACAGTGATGATCAGTCCATGTGTGTATTATAGTGATGATCAGTCCATGTGTGTATTATAGTGATGATCAGTCCCTGTGTGTATTACAGTGATGATCAGTCCCTCTGTGTATTATAGTGATGATCAGTCGCTGTGTGTATTATAGTGATGATCAGTCCCTGTGTGTATTATAGTGATGTCCAGTTCCTGTGTGTATTATAGTGATGATCAGTCCCTGTGTGTATTATAGTGATGATCAGTCCCTGTGTGTATTATAGTGATGATCAGTCCCTGTGTGTATCACAGTGATGATCAGGCCCTGTGTGTATTATAGTGATGATCAGTCGCTGTGTGTATTATAGTGATGATCAGTCCTTGTGTGTATTATAGTGATGATCAGTCCCTGTGTGTATTATAGTGATGATCAGTCCTTGTGTGTATTATAGTGATGATCAGTCCCTGTGTGTATTATAGTGATGATCAGTCCCTGTGTGTATTATAGTGATGATCAGTCCCTGTGTGTATTATAGTGATGATCAGTCCTTGTGTGTATTATAGTGATGATCAGTCCCTGTGTGTATTACAGTGATGATCAGTCCCTGTGTGTATTACAGTGATGATCAGTCCCCGTGTGTATTATAGTGATGATCAGTCCCTGTGTGTATTACAGTGATGATCAGTCCCTGTGTGTATTACAGTGATGATCAGTCCCTGTGTGTATTATAGTGATGATCAGTCCCTGTGTGTATTACAGTGATGATCAGTCCCCGTGTGTATTATAGTGATGATCAGTCCCTGTGTGTATTATAGTGATGTCCAGTTCCTGTGTGTATTATAGTGATGATCAGTCCCTGTGTATATTATAGTGATGATCAGTCCCTGTGGGTATTATAGTGATGATCAGTCCCTGTGTGTATTATAGTGATGATCAGTCCCTGTGTGTATTACAGTGATGATCAGTCCCTGTGTGTATTATAGTGATGATCAGTCCCTGTGTGTATTACAGTGATGATGAGTCCCTATGTGTATTACAGTGATGATCAGTCCCTGTGTGTATTATAGTGATGATGAGTCCCTGTGGGTATTATAGTGATGATCAGTCCCTGTGTGTATTATAGTGATGATCAGTCCCCGTGTGTATTATAGTGATGATCAGTCCCTGTGTGTATTATAGTGATGATCAGTCCCTGTGTGTATTACAGTGATGATCAGTCCCTGTGTGTATTACAGTGATGATCAGTCCCTGTGTGTATTATAGTGATGATCAGTCCCCGTGTGTATTATAGTGATGATCAGTCCCTGTGTGTATTATAGTGATGATCAGTCCCCGTGTGTATTATAGTGATGATCAGTCCCTGTGTGTATTACAGTGATGATCAGTCCCTGTGTGTATTACAGTGATGATCAGTCCCTGTGTGTATTACAGTGATGATCAGTCCCCGTGTGTATTATAGTGATGATCAGTCCCTGTGTGTATTACAGTGATGATCAGTCCCTGTGTGTATTATAGTGATGATCAGTCCCTGTGTGTATTACAGTGATGATCAGTCCCCGTGTGTATTATAGTGATGATCAGTCCCTGTGTGTATTATAGTGATGATCAGTCCCTGTGTGTATTACAGTGATGATCAGTCCCCGTGTGTATTATAGTGATGATCAGTCCCTGTGTGTATTATAGTGATGATCAGTTCCTGTTTGTATGATAGTGATGATCAGTCCCTGTGTGTATTATAGTGATGATCAGTCCCTGTGTGTATTATAGTGATGATCAGTCCCTGTGTGTATTATCGTGATGATCAGTCCCTGTGGGTATTATAGTGATGATCAGTCCCTGTGTGTATTATAGTGATGATCAGTCCCTGTGTGTATTATAGTGATGATCAGTTCCTGTGTGTATTATAGTGATGTTCAGTCCCTGTGTGTATTATAGTGATGATCAGTCCCTGTGTGTATTATAGTGATGATCAGTCCCTGTGTGTATTATAGTGATGATCAGTCCCTGTGTGTATTACAGTGATGATCAGTCGCTGTGTGTATTACAGTGATGATCAGTCCCTGTGTGTATTATAGTGATGATCAGTCCCTGTGTGTATTATAGTGATGATCAGTCCCTGTGTGTATTATAGTGATGATCAGTCCCTGTGTGTATTACAGTGATGATCAGTCCCTGTGTGTATTACAGTGATGATCAGTCCCTGTGTGTATTATAGTGATGATCAGTCTCTGTGTGTATTAGAGTGATGATCAGTCCCTGTGTCTATTACAGTGATGATCAGTCCCCGTGTGTATTACAGTGATGATCAGTCCCTGTGTGCATTATAGTGATGATCAGTCCCTGTGTCTATTATAGTGATGATTAGTCCCTGTGTGTATTACAGTGATGATCAGTCCCCGTGTGCATTATAGTGATGATCAGTCCCTGTGTATATTATAGTGATGATCAGTCCCTGTGTCTATTACAGTGATGATCAGTCCCCGTGTGTATTACAGTGATGATCAGTCCCTGTGTGCATTATAGTGATGATCAGTCCCTGTGTGCATTATAGTGATGATCAGTCCCCGTGTGCATTATAGTGATGATCAGTCCCTGTGTCTATTATAGTGATGATTAGTCCCTGTGTGTATTACAGTGATGATCAGTCCCCGTGTGCATTATAGTGATGATCAGTCCCTGTGTATATTATAGTGATGATCAGTCCCTGTGTCTATTACAGTGATGATCAGTCCCCGTGTGTATTACAGTGATGATCAGTCCCTGTGTGCATTATAGTGATGATCAGTCCCTGTGTATATTATAGTGATGATCAGTCCCTGTGTCTATTACAGTGATGATCAGTCCCTGTGTATATTATAGTGATGATCAGTCCCTGTGTCTATTACAGTGATGATCAGTCCCCGTGTGTATTACAGTGATGATCAGTCCCTGTGTGCATTATAGTGATGATCAGTCCCTGTGTATATTATAGTGATGATCAGTCCCTGTGTCTATTACAGTGATGATCAGTCCCTGTGTGCATTATAGTGATGATCAGTCCCCGTGTGCATTATAGTGATGATCAGTCCCTGTGTATATTATAGTGATGATCAGTCCCTGTGTCTATTACAGTGATGATCAGTCCCCGTGTGTATTACAGTGATGATCAGTCCATGTGTGTATTATAGTGATGATCAGTCCCTGTGTGTATTATAGTGATGATCAGTCCCTGTGTGTATTATAGTGTTGATCAGTCCCTGTGTGTATTACAGTGTTGATCAGTCCCTGTGTGTATTACAGTGATGATCAGTCCCTGTGCGTATTACAGTGATGACCAGTCCCTGTGTGTATTATAGTGATGATCAGTCCCTGTGTGTATTATAGTGATGATCAGTCCCTGTGTGTATTATAGTGATGCTCGGTCCCTGTGTGTATTATAGTGATGATCAGCCCCTGTGTGTCTTACAGTGATGATCAGTCCCTGTGTGTATTATAGTGATGATCAGTCTCCGTGTGTGTTACAGTGATGATCAGTCCCTGTGTGTATTATAGTGATGATCATTCCCTGTGTGTATTATAGTGATGATCAGTCCCTGTGTGTATTACAGTGATGATCAGTCCTTGTGTGTATTATAGTGATGATCAGCCCCTGTGTGTATTATGGTGATGATCAGTCCCTGTGTGTATTTTAGTGATGATCAGTCCCTGTGTGTATTACAGTGATGATCAGTCCATGTGTGTATTATAGTGATGATCAGTCCATGTGTGTATTATAGTGATGATCAGTCCCTGTGTGTATTACAGTGATGATCAGTCCCTCTGTGTATTATAGTGATGATCAGTCGCTGTGTGTATTATAGTGATGATCAGTCCCTGTGTGTATTATAGTGATGTCCAGTTCCTGTGTGTATTATAGTGATGATCAGTCCCTGTGTGTATTATAGTGATGATCAGTCCCTGTGTGTATTATAGTGATGATCAGTCCCTGTGTGTATCACAGTGATGATCAGGCCCTGTGTGTATTATAGTGATGATCAGTCGCTGTGTGTATTATAGTGATGATCAGTCCTTGTGTGTATTATAGTGATGATCAGTCCCTGTGTGTATTATAGTGATGATCAGTCCTTGTGTGTATTATAGTGATGATCAGTCCCTGTGTGTATTATAGTGATGATCAGTCCCTGTGTGTATTATAGTGATGATCAGTCCCTGTGTGTATTATAGTGATGATCAGTCCTTGTGTGTATTATAGTGATGATCAGTCCCTGTGTGTATTACAGTGATGATCAGTCCCTGTGTGTATTACAGTGATGATCAGTCCCCGTGTGTATTATAGTGATGATCAGTCCCTGTGTGTATTACAGTGATGATCAGTCCCTGTGTGTATTACAGTGATGATCAGTCCCTGTGTGTATTACAGTGATGATCAGTCCCCGTGTGTATTATAGTGATGATCAGTCCCCGTGTGTATTATAGTGATGTCCAGTTCCTGTGTGTATTATAGTGATGATCAGTCCCTGTGTATATTATAGTGATGATCAGTCCCTGTGGGTATTATAGTGATGATCAGTCCCTGTGTGTATTATAGTGATGATCAGTCCCTGTGTGTATTACAGTGATGATCAGTCCCTGTGTGTATTATAGTGATGATCAGTCCCTGTGTGTATTACAGTGATGATGAGTCCCTATGTGTATTACAGTGATGATCAGTCCCTGTGTGTATTATAGTGATGATGAGTCCCTGTGGGTATTATAGTGATGATCAGTCCCTGTGTGTATTATAGTGATGATCAGTCCCTGTGTGTATTACAGTGATGATCAGTCCCTGTGTGTATTACAGTGATGATCAGTCCCTGTGTGTATTATAGTGATGATCAGTCCCGTGTGTATTATAGTGATGATCAGTCCCTGTGTGTATTATAGTGATGATCAGTCCCCGTGTGTATTATAGTGATGATCAGTCCCTGTGTGTATTACAGTGATGATCAGTCCCTGTGTGTATTACAGTGATGATCAGTCCCTGTGTGTATTACAGTGATGATCAGTCCCCGTGTGTATTATAGTGATGATCAGTCCCTGTGTGTATTACAGTGATGATCAGTCCCTGTGTGTATTACAGTGATGATCAGTCCCTGTGTGTATTATAGTGATGATCAGTCCCTGTGTGTATTACAGTGATGATCAGTCCCCGTGTGTATTATAGTGATGATCAGTCCCTGTGTGTATTATAGTGATGATCAGTCCCTGTGTGTATTACAGTGATGATCAGTCCCCGTGTGTATTATAGTGATGATCAGTCCCTGTGTGTATTATAGTGATGATCAGTTCCTGTTTGTATGATAGTGATGATCAGTCCCTGTGTGTATTATAGTGATGATCAGTCCCTGTGTGTATTATAGTGATGATCAGTCCCTGTGTGTATTATCGTGATGATCAGTCCCTGTGGGTATTATAGTGATGATCAGTCCCTGTGTGTATTATAGTGATGATCAGTCCCTGTGTGTATTATAGTGATGATCAGTTCCTGTGTGTATTATAGTGATGTTCAGTCCCTGTGTGTATTATAGTGATGATCAGTCCCTGTGTGTATTATAGTGATGATCAGTCCCTGTGTGTATTATAGTGATGATCAGTCCCTGTGTGTATTACAGTGATGATCAGTCGCTGTGTGTATTACAGTGATGATCAGTCCCTGTGTGTATTATAGTGATGATCAGTCCCTGTGTGTATTATAGTGATGATCAGTCCCTGTGTGTATTATAGTGATGATCAGTCCCTGTGTGTATTACAGTGATGATCAGTCCCTGTGTGTATTACAGTGATGATCAGACCCTGTGTGTATTATAGTGATGATCAGTCCCTGTGTGTATTACAGTGATGATCAGTCCCTGTGTGTATTAGAGTGATGTCCAGTTCCTGTGTGTATTATAGTGATGATCAGTCCCTGTGTGTATTATAGTGATGATCAGTCCCTGTGTGTATTTCAGTGATGATCAGTCCCTGTGTGTATTACAGTGATGATCAGTCCCCGTGTGTATTATAGTAATGATCAGTCCCTGTGTGTATTATAGTGATGATCAGTTCCTGTGTCTTTTATAGTGATGATCAGTCCCCGTGTGTATTACAGTGATGATCAGTCCCTGTGTGTATTACAGTGATGATCAGTCCCTGTGTGTATTACAGTGATGATCAGTCCCTGTGTGTATTACAGTGATGATCAGTCCCTGAGTGTATTATAGTGATGATCAGTCCCCGTGTGTATTATAGTGATGATCAGTCCCCGTGTGTATTACAGTGATGATCAGTCCCTGTGTGTATTATAGTGATGATCAGTCCCTGTGTGTATTATAGTGATGATCAGTCCCTGTGTGTATTACAGTGATGATCAGTCCCTGTGTGTATTACAGTGATGATCAGTCCCTGTGTGTATTATAGTGATGTCCAGTTCCTGTGTGTATTATAGTGATGATCAGTCCCTGTGTGTATTATAGTGATGATCAGTCCCTGTGTGTATTATAGTGATGATCAGTGCCCGTGTGTATTACAGTGATGAACAGTCCCTGTGTGTATTACAGTGATGATCAGTGCCCGTGTGTATTACAGTGATGAACAGTCCCTGTGTGTATTACAGTGATGATCAGTCCCTGTGTGTATTACAGTGATGTCCAGTCCCTGTGTGTATTATAGTGACGATCAGTCCCTGTGTGTATTATATTGATGATCAGTTCCTGTGTGTATTATAGTGATGATCAGTCCCTGTGTGTATTATAGTGATGTCCAGTCCCTGTGTGTATTACAGTGATTATCTCTCCGTCAAACGGAAACAGCAGGCACCACACTTGTGGTGTCTTTCATCATTTTCTTGCAAAGCACCTTCTTTTAATACACACATTTCAGTAATTCATTCGCAATAGACTTGGTCGGAATCAAAATTTCACACTCTTTAATTAGACTTTTACAACAGCGATGATTTGACCTTTAAAGTTACTTTGCATCTTATGGAGAACATCAGCTCCTGGGTATGTTGTAGTGAATGGTAAAGTTTGTGTGAATTATAGTGAACAGCAGTCCCTGTGTGTATTATAGTGAACAGCAGTCCCTGTGTATATTATAGAGAATAGCAGTCCCTGTGTATATTATAGAGAACAGCAGTCCCTATGTATATTATAGAGAACAGCAGTCCCTGTGTATTATAGAGAATAGCAGTCCCTGTGTGTATTATAGTGAACAGCAGTCCCTGTGTATATTATAGAGAACAGCAGTCCCTATGTATATTATAGTGAACAGCAGTCCCTGTGTGTATTATAGAGAACAGCAGTCCCTGTGTATATTATAGTGAACAGCAGTCCCTGTGTGTATTATAGTGAACAGCAGTCCATGTGTGTATTATAGAGAACAGCAGTCCCTGTGTATATTATACTGAACAGCAGTCCGTGTGTATTATAGAGAATAGCAGTCCCTGTGTATTTTATAGAGAACAGCAGTCCCTATGTATATTATAGAGAACACCAGTCCCTGTGTATTATAGAGAATAGCAGTGCCTGTGTATATTATAGTGAACAGCAGTCCGTGTGTATATTATAGAGAACAGTAGTCCGTGTGTATTATAGAGAATAGCAGTCCCTGTGTATATTATAGTGAACAGCAGTCCCTGTGTATATTATAGAGAACAGCAGTCCCTGTGTATATTATAGTGAACAGCAGTCCGTGTGTATTATAGAGAATAGCAGTCCCTGTGTATATTATAGAGAACAGCAGTCCCTGTGTATATTATAGAGAACAGCAGTCCGTGTGTATTATAGAGAATAGCAGTCCCTGTGAAAATTATAGAGAACAGCAGTCCGTGTGTATTATAGAGAATAGCAGTCCCTGTGTATATTATAGAGAACAGCAGACCCTGTGTGTATTATAATGAACAGCGGTCCCTGTGTGTATTGTAGCAAACAGCAGTCCCCGTGTATATTATAGTGAACAGCAGTCCCTGTGTGTCTTATAGAGAATAGCAGTCCCTGTGTATATTATAGAGAACAGCAGTCCCTGTGTGTATTATAGAGAACAGCAGTCCCTGTGTATATTATAGTGAACAGCAATCCCTGTGTGTATTATAGTGAACAGCAGTCCATGTGTGTATTATAGAGAACAGCAGTCCCTGTGTATTATAGAGAATAGCAGTCCCTGTGTATTTTATAGAGAAGAGCAGTCCCTATGTATATTATAGAGAACACCAGTCCCTGTGTATTATAGAGAATAGCAGTGCCTGTGTATATTATAGTGAACAGCAGTCCGTGTGTATATTATAGAGAACAGTAGTCCGTGTGTATTATCGAGAATAGCAGTCCCTGTGTATATTATAGTGAACAGCAGTCCCTGTGTATATTATAGAGAACAGCAGTCCCTGTGTATATTATAGTGAACAGCAGTCCGTGTGTATTATAGAGAATAGCAGTCCCTGTGTATATTATAGAGAACAGCAGTCCCTGTGTATATTATAGAGAACAGCAGTCCGTGTGTATTATAGAGAATAACAGTCCCTGTGTATATTATAGAGAACAGCAGACCCTGTGTGTATTATAATGAACAGCGGTCCCTGTGTGTATTGTAGTAAACAGCAGTCCCCGTGTATATTATAGTGAACAGCAGTCCCTGTGTATATTATAGAGAACAGCATGCCCTGTGTGTATTATAGAGAACAGCAGTCCCTGTGTGTATTATAGAGAACAGCAGTCCCTGTGTGTATTATAGTAAACAGCAGTCCCTGTGTATATTATAGAGAATAGCAGTCCCTGTGTATATTATCGTGAACAGCAGTCCCTGTGTGCATTATAGTGAACAGCAGTCCCTGTGTGTATTATCGAGAACAGCAGTCCCTGTGTGTATTATAGTGAACAGCAGTCCCTGTGTGTATTATAGTGAACAGCAGTCCCTGTGTGTATTACAGTGAACAGCAGTCCGTGTGTGTATTATAGTGAACAGCAGTCCCTGTGTGTATTATAGAGAACAGCAGTCCCTGGGTGTATTATAGTGAACAGCAGTCCCTCTGCGTATTCCAGTGAACAGCAGTCCCTGTGTGTATTATAGTGAACAGCATGCCCTGTGTCTATTATAGTGAACAGCAGTCCCTGTGTGTATTTTCGTGAACAGCAGTCCGTGTGTGTATTATAGTGAACTGCAGTCCCTGTGTGTATTATAGTGAACAGCAGTCCCTCTGCGTATTCCAGTGAACAGCAGTCCCTGTGCGTATTACAGTGAACAGCAGTCCCTGTGTGTATTATAGTGAACAGGAGTTCCTGTGCATGTTATATAGAACAGCAGTCCCTGGGTATATTATAGTCAACAGCAGTCCCTGTGCGTATTACAGTGAACAGCAGTCCCTGTGTGTATTATAGTGAACAGGAGTTCCTGTGCATATTATAGAGTACAGCAGTCCCTGTGTGTATTATAGAGAACAGCAGTCCCTGTGTATATTATAGAGAACAGCAGTCCCTGTGTGTATTACAGTGAACAGCAGTCCCTGTGTGTATTATAGTGAACAGCAGTCCCTGTGCGTATTACAGTGAACAGCAGTCCCTGTGTGTATTATAGTGAACAGGAGTTCCTGTGCATATTATAGAGAACAGCAGTCCCTGGGCGTATTATAGTGAATAGCAGTCCCTGTGCGTATTACAGTGAACAGCAGTCCCTGTGTATATTATAGAGAACAGCAGTCCCTGTGTGTATGGTGAAGAACAGTAGTCCCTGTGTGTATTATAGTGAACAGCAGTCCCTGTGTATATTTTCGAGAACAGCAGTCCCTGTGTGTATTATAGTGAACAGCAGTCCCTGTGTATATTATAGAGAACAGCAGTCCCTGTGTGTATGGTGAAGAACAGCAGTCCCTGTGTGTATTATAGTGAACAGCAGTCCCTGTGTATATTATAGAGAACAGCAGTCCCTGTGTGTATTATAGTGAACAGCAGTCCCTGTGTGTATTATATTGATGATCAGTCCCTGTGTGTATTATAGTGATGATCAGTCTCCGTACGTATTATAGTGACGATCAGTCCCTGTGTGTATTACAGTGATGATCAGTCCCTGTGTGTATTATAGTGATGATCAGTCCCTGTGTGTATTATAGTGATGATCAGTCTCCGTACGTATTATAGTGACGATCAGTCCCTGTGTGTATTATAGTGATGATCAGTCCCCGTGTGTATTACAGTGATGATCAGTCACTGTGTGTATTATAGTGATGATCAGTCCCTGTGTGTATTACAGTGATGACCAGTCACTGTGTGTATTATAGTGATGATCAGTCCCTGTGTGTATTATAGTGATGATCAGTCCCTGTGTGTATTACAGTGATGATCAGTCCCTGTGTGTATTATAGTGATGACCAGTCTCTGTGTGTATTACAGTGATGATCAGCCCCTGTGTGTATTATAGTGATGATCAGTCCCTGTGTGTATTACAGTGATGATCAGTCCCTGTGTGTATTATAGTGATGATCAGTCCCCGTGTGTATTATATTGATGATCAGTCCCTTTGTGTATTATAGTGATGATCAGTCCCTGTGTGTATTATAGTGATGATTAGTCCCTGTGTGTATTACAGTGATGATCAGTCACTGTGTGTATTATAGTGATGATCAGTCCCTGTGTGTATTATAGTGATGACCAGTCTCTGTGTGTATTACAGTGATGATCAGTCCCTGTGTGTATTATAGTGATGATCAGTCCCTGTGTGTATTACAGTGATGATCAGTCCCTGTGTGTATTATAGTGATGATCAGTCCCCGTGTGTATTATATTGATGATCAGTCCCTTTGTGTATTATAGTGATGATCAGTCCCTGTGTGTATTATAGTGATGATTAGTCCCTGTGTGTATGACAGTGATGATCAGTCACTGTGTGTATTATAGTGATGATCAGTCCCTGTGTGTATTATAGTGATGACCAGTCTCTGTGTGTATTACAGTGATGATCAGTTCCTGTGTGTATTATAGTGATGATCAGTCCCTGTGTGTATTATAGTGATGATTAGTCCCTGTGTGTATTACAGTGATGATCAGTCCCTGTGTGTATTACAGTGATGATCAGTCCCTGTGTGTATTTTTATGATGATCAGTCCCTGTGTGTATTTTAGTGATGATCAGTCCCTGTGTGTATTATAGTGATGATCAGTCCCTGTGTGTATTATAGTGATGATCAATCTCTGATACGGAAACTGCAGAGATCACACTTGTGGTTTTCTTCATAGTGTATTGCAAAACGCGTTCTTCAAATACACACATTCCAGTAATTGATTCACAATTTACTTGGTATGAATCAAAATTCCGCACTCTTTAAATAGCGAAACAAAACAGCGACGATTTCACGTTCACAGTTACTGTGTATCTTACTGAGAACAGCAGCCGCTGGGTATATTATCGTGAATAGCTTTCCCTGTGTGTATTAAAGAGAATATCCGTCCCTGTGTATATTATAGAGAACAGCAGTCCCTGTGTGTATTATAGAGAACAGCAGTCCCTGTGTGTATTATAGTGAACAGCAGTCCCTGTGTGTATTATAGTGAACAGCAGTCCCTGTGTGTATTATAGAGAACAGCAGTCCCTGTGTGTATTATAGTGAACAGCAGTCCCTGTGTATTTTCTAGTGAACAGGAGTCCCTGTGTATATTATAGAGAGCAGCAGTCCCTGTGTGTATTATAGTGATGATCAGTCCCTGCGTGTATTATAGTGATGATCAGTCCCTGTGTGTATTATAGTGATGATCAGTCTCTGTGTGTATTAGAGTGATGATCAGCCCCTGTGTGTATTATAGTGATGATCAGTCCCTGTGTGTATTATAGTGATGATCAGTCTCTGTGTGTATTATAGTGACGATCAGTCCCCGTGTGTATTATAGTGACGATCAGTCCCTGTGTGTATTACAGTGATGACCAGTCTCTGTGTGTATTACAGTGATGATCAGTTCCTGTGTGTATTATAGTGATGATCAGTCCCTGTGTGTATTACAGTGATGATCAGTCCCTGTGTGTATTATACTGATGATCAGTCTCCGTACGTATTATTGTGACGATCAGTCCCTGTGTGTATTATAGTGATGATCAGTCCCTGTGTGTACTATAGTGATGATCAGTCCCTGTGTGTATTATAGTGATGATTAGTCCCTGTGTGTATTACAGTGATGATCAGTCACTGTGTGTATTATAGTGATGATCAGTCCCTGTGTGTATTATAGTGATGACCAGTCTCTGTGTGTATTACAGTGATGATCAGCCCCTGTGTGTATTATAGTGATGATCAGTCCCTGTGTGTATTATAGTGATGATCAGTCCCTGTGTGTATTACAGTGATGATCAGTCCCTGTGTGTATTATAGTGATGATCAGTCCCCGTGTGTATTATATTGATGATCAGTCCCTTTGTGTATTATAGTGATGATCAGTCCCTGTGTGTATTATAGTGATGATTAGTCCCTGTGTGTATTACAGTGATGATCAGTCACTGTGTGTATTATAGTGATGACCAGTCTCTGTGTGTATTACAGTGATGATCAGTCCCTGTGTGTATTATAGTGATGATCAGTCCCTGTGTGTATTACAGTGATGATCAGTCCCTGTGTGTATTATAGTGATGATCAGTCCCCGTGTGTATTATATTGATGATCAGTCCCTTTGTGTATTACAGTGATGATCAGTTCCTGTGTGTATTATAGTGATGATCAGTCCCTGTGTGTATTATAGTGATGATTAGTCCCTGTGTGTATTACAGTGATGATCAGTCCCTGTGTGTATTTTTATGATGATCAGTCCCTGTGTGTATTTTAGTGATGATCAGTCCCTGTGTGTATTATAGTGATGATCAGTCCCTGTGTGTATTATAGTGATGATCAGTCCCTGTGTGTATTATAGTAATGATCAGTCCCTGTGTGTATTATATTGATGATCAGTCGCTGTGTGTATTATAGTGATGATCAGTCCCTGTGTGTATTATAGTGATGATCAGTCCCTGTGTGTATTATAGTGATGATCAATCTCTGATACGGAAACTGCAGAGATCACACTTGTGGTTTTCTTCATAGTGTATTGCAAAACGCGTTCTTCAAATACACACATTCCAGTAATTGATTCACAATTTACTTGGTATGAATCAAAATTCCGCACTCTTTAAATAGCGAAACAAAACAGCGACGATTTCACGTTCACAGTTACTGTGTATCTTACTGAGAACAGCAGCCGCTGGGTATATTATCGTGAATAGCTGTCCCTGTGTGTATTAAAGAGAATATCCGTCCCTGTGTATATTATAGAGAACAGCAGTCCCTTTGTGTATTATAGAGAACAGCAGTCCCTGTGTGTATTATAGTGAACAGCTGTCCCTGTGTGTATTAAAGAGAATATCCGTCCCTGTGTATATTATAGAGAACAGCAGTCCCTGTGTGTATTATAGAGAACAGCAGTCCCTGTGTGTATTATAGTGAACAGCAGTCCCTGTGTGTATTATAGAGAACAGCAGTCCCTGTGTGTATTATAGTGAACAGCAGTCCCTGTGTGTATTATAGTGAACAGCAGTCCCTGTGTGTATTATAGAGAACAGCAGTCCCTGTGTGTATTATAGTGAACAGCAGTCCCTGTGTGTATTATAGTGAACAGCAGTCCCTGTGTGTATTATAGAGAACAGCAGTCCCTGTGTGTATTACAGTGAACAGCAGTCCCTGTGTATATTATAGTGAACAGCAGTCCCTGTGTGTATTATAGTGAACAGCAGTCCCTGTGTATATTATAGAGAACAGCAGTCCCTGTGTGTATTATAGATAACAGCAGTCCCTGTGTGTATTATAGAGAACAGCAGTCCCTGTGTGTATTACAGTGAACAGCAGTCCCTGTGTATATTATAGTGAACTGCAGTCCCTGTGTGTATTATAGTGAACAGCAGTCCCTGTGTATATTATAGAGAACAGCAGTCCCTGTGTGTATTATAGATAACAGCAGCCCCTGTGTATATTATAGTGAACAGCAGTCCCTGTGTGTATTATAGTGAACAGCAGTCCCTGTGTGTATGAAAGTGAACAGCAGTCCCTGTGTATATTATAGTGAACAGCAGTCCCTGTGTATATTATAGAGAACAGCAGTCCCTGAGTGTATTATAGAGAATAGCACTCCCTTTGTGTACTATAGAGAACAGAAGTCCCTTTGTGTACTATAGAGAACAGCAGTCCCTGTGTATATTATAGAGAATAGCCGTCCCTGTGTATATTATAGTGAACAGCAGTCCCTGTGTATATTATAGAGAATAGCAGTCCTTGTGTATATTATAGTGAACAGCAGTCCCTGTGTGTATTATAAAGAACAGCAGTCCCTGTGTGTATTATAGTGAACAGCAGTCCCTGTGTATATTATAGAGAACAGCAGTCCCTGTGTGTATTATAGTGAACAGCAGTCCCTGTGTATATTATAGAGAACAGCAGTCCCTGTGTATATTACAGAGAATAGCAGTCCCTGTGTGTATTATAGAGAACAGCAGCCTCTGTGTATATTATAGAGAACAGTAATCCCTGTATATATTATAGTGAATGGCAGCCCCCATATATATTATAGAGAACAGCAATCCCTGTATATATTATATAGAATAACAGTCCCTGTATATATTATAGAGAACAGCAGTCCCTGTATATATTAAAGAGAACAGGAGTCCCTGTATATATTATAGAGAATAGCTGTCCCTGTGTGTGTTATAGAGAACAGCTGTCTCTTTATATATTGTAGAGGATAACACCTAATGTATTTTAGTACACTTTAGAAACATGTTACGGACTGTGGACTCTGGTGTTACTATGTGTTAGGGGGAAGTGTTTTTCCAGTCTCGGTTTCAGAGACATGTCAATGTTTCCGAAATCAGCAATCTGACATCCTCACACCCAGCGATGATGCTTTTGGATATTTTAAGGTCAGGACAGTCTGTACCTCACTGACTGTCACCCACGTGTTCTCAGTCCTGGCACTGCCCTCCACGCCAGTATTCTCTTCACAATGTCCTGCAGTTGCTATGTTGCACAATTCTCTCTCTCTCTCTCTCTCTGTGTCTCATCTGTTCCTGAACTTGATGTTGCCATCGGATGTCTGAGGCAACATTTCTGAAATCTTACATCATTCCGAAAATACCGCAAGCCAATCATTTATCCGCCTCACTAAACCTATCCATCTATCGACCTCGCAGTTCCCCTCTTGTGTCTCAATTTCTCTATCTTGTTTAATCTGGCCCTTGATCTCTCTCTGTCTCTTTCTCTACCCATCTCACACAATCTGTTAATCTCTGTCTCAGTCTCTTCGTCTGTCAGAGAGCCACAGAAACGCACAGCACGGAAACCCTTTGGTCCAACATGTCCATGCTGACCCAGATATCCTAAACTAATCTAGTCCCATTTGCCAGCACTTGACCCATACCCCCCTAAACCCTTCCTGTTCATATACACATCCAGTTGCATTGAGTACAGGAGTTGGGGAGGTCATGTTGCAGCTGTACAGGACATTGGGTTAGGGGGCCCCTGTTGGAATATTGTGTTCAATCCCGGTCTCCCTGCTACAGGAAAGATGTTGTGGAAGGGTTCGGAAAAGATTGACAAGGACGTTGGAGGAGTTGAGCTACAGGGAGAGGCTGGGACAGGCTGGGGGCTGTTTTCCCTGGAGCGTCGGAGGCTGAGGGGTGACCTTATAGAGGTTTATAAAATCACGAAGGGGGTGTGGATAGGGTAAATAGACAAGGTCTTTTCCCCCCCCCTGGGGTGGGGGGGAATGCAGAAATAGAGGGGCATAGGTTTAAGGTGAGAGGGGGAAAGGGACCTGAGGGGCAACTTTTTCCCCCAGAGGGTGGTGCGTGTGTGGGAGGAGCTGCCAGAGGAAGTGGTGGGGGCTGGTACAATGACAGCATTTAAAAGGCATCTGGATGGGGGACAGGAACAGGAAGGGTTTAGAGGGAGATGGGCCGAATGCTGGGGAATGGGGACAGGATTAGATTAGGGATATCTGGGTCAGCACGGACGAGTTGGACCGAAGGGTCTGTTTCCGTGCTGTACCTCTCTGTGAATCTATGACTCTGTAAACGTTGTAATTGTACCAAATTCCTCTCCCTTGTCTGGAGGAAGTGACACACAGAGATAGGGAGGGGGTGGAGGGGGTGACACACACAGAGATAGGGAGGGGGTGTAGGGGGGTGACACACACAGAGATAGGGAGGGGGTGTAGGGGGGTGACACACACAGAGATAGGGAGCGGGTGTAGGGGGGTGACACACACAGAGATAGGGAGGGGGTGTAGGGGGGCTGGAGGGGGGTGACACACACAGAGATAGGGAGGGGGTGTAGGGGGTGACACACACAGAGATAGGGAGGGGGTGTAGGGGGGTGACACACACAGAGATAGGGAGGGGGTGTAGGGGGGTGACACACACAGAGATAGGGAGGGGGTGTAGGGGGGTGGAGGGGGGTGACACACACAGAGATAGGGAGGGGGTGTAGGGGGGTGACACACACAGAGATAGGGAGGGGGTGTAGGGGGGCTGGAGGGGGGTGACACACACAGAGATAGGGAGGGGGTGTAGGGGGCTGGAGGGGGGTGACACACACAGAGATAGGGAGGGGGTGTAGGGGGGGTGACACACACAGAGATAGGGAGGGGGTGTAGGGGGGCTGGAGGGGGGTGACACACACAGAGATAGGGAGGGGGTGTAGGGGGCTGGAGGGGGGTGACACACACAGAGATAGGGAGGGGGTGTAGGGGGGCTGGAGGGGGGTGACACACACAGAGATAGGGAGGGGGTGTAGGGGGGTGACACACACAGAGATAGGGAGGGGGTGTAGGGGGGTGACACACACAGAGATAGGGAGGGGGTGTAGGGGGCTGGAGGGGGGTGACCCACACAGAGATAGGGAGGGGGTGTAGGGGGCTGGAGGGGGGTGACCCACACAGAGATAGGGAGGGGGTGTAGGGGGCTGGAGGGGGGTGACACACACAGAGATAGGGAGGGGGTGTAGGGGGCTGGAGGGGGGTGACCCACACAGAGATAGGGAGGGGGTGTAGGGGGGTGACACACACAGAGATAGGGAGGGGGTGTAGGGGGGTGACACACACAGAGATAGGGAGGGGGTGTAGGGGGCTGGAGGGGGGTGACCCACACAGAGATAGGGAGGGGGTGTAGGGGGCTGGAGGGGGGTGACACACACAGAGATAGGGAGGGGGTGTAGGGGGCTGGAGGGGGGTGACACACACAGAGATAGGGAGGGGGTGTAGGGGGCTGGAGGGGGGTGACACACACAGAGATAGGGAGGGGGTGTAGGGGGGGCTGGAGGGGGTGACACACACAGGGATAGGGAGGGGGTGTAGGGGGGGCTGGAGGGGGGTGACCCACACAGAGATAGGGAGGGGGTGTAGGGGGCTGGAGGGGGTGACACACACAGAGTTTGGGAGGGGGTGTAGGGGGGTGGAGGGGGGTGACACACACAGAGATAGGGAGGGGGTGTAGGGGGGTGGAGGGGGGTGACACACACAGAGATAGGGAGGGGGTGTAGGGGGGTGACACACACAGAGATAGGGAGGGGGTGTAGGGGGCTGGAGGGGGTGACACACACAGAGATAGGGAGGGGGTGTAGGGGGCTGGAGGGGGGTGACACACACAGAGATAGGGAGGGGGTGTAGGGGGCTGGAGGGGGTGACACACACAGGGATAGGGAGGGGGTGTAGGGGGCTGGAGGGGGGTGACCCACACAGAGATAGGGAGGGGGTGTAGGGGGCTGGAGGGGGTGACACACACAGGGATAGGGAGGGGGTGTAGGGAGCTGGAGGGGGGTGACATAGAGATAGGGAGGGGGTGTAGGGGGCTGGAGGGGGTGACACACACAGAGATAGGGAAGGGGTGTAGGGGGGTGACACACACAGAGATAGGGAGGGGGTGTAGGGGGCTGGAGGGGGTGACACACACAGGGATAGGGAAGGGGTGTAGGGGGGTGACACACACAGAGATAGGGAGGGGGTGTAGGGGGCTGGAGGGGGTGACACACACAGGGATAGGGAGGGGGTGTAGGGGGCTGGGGGGGGTGACACACACAGAGATAGGGAGGGGGTGTAGGGGGCTGGAGGGGGTGACACACACAGAGATAGGGAAGGGGTGTAGGGGGGTGACACACACAGAGATAGGGAGGGGGTGTAGGGGGCTGGAGGGGGTGACACACACAGGGATAGGGAGGGGGTGTAGGGGGCTGGGGGGGGTGACACACACAGAGATAGGGAGGGGGTGTAGGGGGCTGGAGGGGGTGACACACACAGAGATAGGGAAGGGGTGTAGGGGGGTGACACGCACAGGGATAGGGAGGGGGTGTAGGGGGCTGGAGGGGGGTGACACACACAGAGATAGGGAGGGGGTGTAGGGGGCTGGAGGGGGGTGACACACACAGAGATAGGGAGGGGGTGTAGGGGGCTGGAGGGGGGTGACACACACAGAGATAGGGAGGGGGTGTAGGGGGGTGACACACACAGAGATAGGGAAGGGGTGTAGGGGGGTGACACGCACAGGGATAGGGAGGGGGTGTAGGGGGCTGGAGGGGGGTGACACACACAGAGATAGGGAAGGGGTGTAGGGGGGTGACACGCACAGGGATAGGGAGGGGGTGTAGGGGGCTGGAGGGGGGTGACACACACAGAGATAGGGAGGGGGTGTAGGGGGCTGGAGGAAGGGACAGAGATACGGACGGGGCAGTATGAGACATCGCCCCAGTGGATCTATTATTTTCGTTTCCCAGAAGCACTCGACAGAACTTTAAAGTCTCTGCTGTCCCTGTCCTGGGACTGTTTGACGGGGGGATGGGCAGAGGGAGCTTCACTCTTTATCTCACCCCGTGCTGTCCCAGTCATAAAGTCCTGGGGACGTACAGCATGAAAACAGACCCTTCGGCCCGTCCCGTCTGTGCTGACCCAGATACCCCTAACCTAACCCAGTCCCCATTCCCCAGCACTCGGCCCCATCTCCCTCTAAACCCTTCCTGTTCCTGTCCCCCATCCAGATGCCTTTTAAATGCTGTCATTGTACCAGCCCCCAGCACTTCCTCTGGCAGCTCCTCCCACGCACGCACCACCCTCTGGGGGGAAAAAGTTACCCCTCGGGTCCCTCGTTCCCCTCTCATCTTAAACCTCACTCTGGAGTTGAGGGGACTCTGTGTTTGAACATGTTGGGGGGGGGGGGTGGGGGACATTAACCTTTCCCTCTAGGGAGAAGATCCTTGCCCTGTATCGGACTTACCCCGGACTACGGTCTGTTCGTTGGGGATGGTGTCGGGGGCGGGGGAGGGGGGTGGGTGTGGGGGGGAAGGGTCCACGCTTCGGGAGGGAGAGGGCAGAGCAAGACGCGTAGGAAGAGCCGAGGACGGGGGGATTGTCGTGGGGGTGGGGAGGAAGTGGAGCCACAGATTTCAGGAAATGGCGCGGTCACGCAAGTTAGAGGAACACTGGTGGGTAACTCGCTCTTCTCAAATCGCTCCACAGACGTTCGGAGAGAGAGAGAGAGAGAGAGAGAGAGAGAGAGACGTTGGTCTCCCTGCAGCTTCCCCGGGAGTTCAGGCCCCATCTCCCTGGAGATGGAGTCCAACTGGAGCTGCGACCCCTCGCTGTCCGAGTACCGCTACTTTGGGGCATCGCTGGGGCTGTTGGTGACCGCGGTGGGAGGCACCGGGAATCTGCTGACCGTCCTGGCCTTCGCGGTGGACCCCCGCTTGAGGAGCAGCTTCAACCTGCTGATCCTGAACCTGACGCTGTCCGACCTCCTCTACTGCGCCTTCCTGCAGCCCGTGACCGCGGCCAGCTACCTGAGGATGGGCTGGATCGGTGGGGGGGGGGGGCCGCACCTCCTGCCGGGTCTTCGGCCTCCTGCTGTTCACCTCCAATTCCACCTCCATCCTCTCGCTGGGGCTGATCGCCGGGGCCCGGTACGCCCTGGTGCGGGGGGCAGGGCGCCCGCGGCTGGCCCACCCCCGCTGCCCCCGGGGCGTCCTGACGCCCGTCCTCCTGGCGGGCACCTGGCTCCTCTCCCTGTCCCTCTTCACCCCGCTCTGGCCCGTCTTCGAGTTCCAGCCGGCTGTCTGCACCTGCAGCTTCAACCGCGAGACGGGGAGGCCGTACACCAGCGTCCTGATGGTGCTGCTTTTCGGGGTGGGCCTGTCCTCCATTGGCGTCTTCTACTGCCTCCTGGCCAAGAGGGTGAGTGACGCACGCCGCGCGCTGGAGGCGCACCGGCAGCAAAGGACGGCCCCGGGTGAGATTGAGCGCTCCACTGCCTCGTGGCAGTCCGAGGGAGCTTCGGCGCCCCCTCCTCCCCAGCCCCGGGCGGGGTCGGACTCCCACCGCGTCACCCGAATGTGCGTCGCCTCCTTCTGCGTCTTCGTGGCCTGCTACCTGCCCTTCTGCCTCCTCAACGTCCTGGACCGCGGCTCCCGGGCTCCGGCGATGGTCCACGCCATCGTTGCCGGCCTCACCTGGCTCAACGGCTGTGTCAACCCCTTCCTCTACGCCTTCATGAACCGCCAGTTCTCCCAGGCCTACCGGCGGCTGTTCCACCAGGTGTGGGCGCGGTGTGCGCGGTGGAGCCCCAACATCGTCAGTCACCGGGCCGGAGACCAATCCGCGAGCGGGCAGATCCTAAGCTCATCGGGACCTGCAGAAATGACACCAACAACACTTCCCCCAAGTCAACAGGCGTCTCACTGTTCTCCGCAGTAAAAGGGCTTTTTTTTGGAGAAGATTCTAAATCTCTTGTTTGGATATTTCTTCTTAAATTCCTGATTTTATACATTTTATACTGAAATCCCATGCTTATATAGCTTTATTGTAAATCTCCTGCTTATATATTATTTTTTCCTAAATCCCTGCTATACACATTTCCCCTAAATCCCTTATTTATATAACATTTTCCTTAAATCTCTCACTGACATAATGCTTTCAATAAATTCCTGTTGATAAATTGTTTCCCTAAATCCCCTGTTGATATATTGTTTTCCAAAATCCCCCATTGATCATTTGTTTTCCAAAATCCCCTGTTGATAATTTGTTTCCCTAAATCCAGGCACAATTTAGCACGGCCAATCCCACCCTAACCTACTCATCCCTGGGCCCTACGGGGACAATTTAGCACGGGCAACCCCACCCTAACCTGTACATCCCTGGGCACTACGGGACAATTTAGCACGACCAATCCCACCCTAACCTGCACATCCCTGGGCACTACGGGGACAATTTAGCATGGCCAATCCCACCCTAACCTGCACATCCCTGGGCACTACGGGACAATTTAGCACAGCCAATCCCACCCTAACCTGCACATCCCTGGGCACTACGGGACAATTTAGCACGGCCAATCCCACCCTAACCTGTACATCCCTGGGCACGATGGGGACAATTTAGCATGGCCAATCCCACCCTAACCTGCACATCCCTGGGCACTACGGGGACAATTTAGCACGGCCAATCCCACCCTAACCTGCACATCCCTGGGCACTACGGGACAATTTAGCATGGCCAATCCCACCCTAACCTGCACATCCCTGGGCACGATGGGGACAATTTAGCACGGCCAATCCCATCCTAACCTGCACATCCCTTGGACACTACGGGGTCAATTTAGCACGGCCAATCCCACCCTAACCCGCACATTCCGTGGACACCACAGGGACAATTTAGCACGGCCAATCCCACCCTAACCTGCACATCCCTGGGCACGATGGGGACAATTTAGCACGGCCAATCCCACCCTAACCTGCACATCCCTGGGCACGATGGGGACAATTTAGCACGGCCAATCCCACCCTAACCTGTACATCCCTTGGACACTACGGGGACAATTTAGCACGGCAAATCCCACACCGAAACCTGCACATCTTGGGATGCCCACTGCCATCGGCCTGGGAAATCCTTTGCTTGGATGTGGAGGGATCATCTCTCCAGAATGGGGGGGGGGGTCACACCCACCGGCTGTGTTGCTTTTTCTTGCTTTTCCACTTGTGTGCAGCTGATTGGGTGCCAGAGTGTGGAAAACCAAGGAGCCCCTGTTTATGTTCCACACAGCAAGGGGGGGGGGGGGAACGCTTGTTCCCCACTCTGCACCACCTCCCCAGTCTACCTGTGTGCAGGTGGTGTGTGCAAATAACCCATGTGCGGGTATAGTCGATTCATTATTTCCAGCACTCGGTGTCTTTTAATCTCCCACCCAGCGACCGCTAGTCCCTCCAGCCTTAAGTTGACAGTCGGGAGAGAGCTGGAGTCCTGTGCACCACTCAGCATCCTGACTGGTGTGTGAATGGTCTTGGCGAGGACTCAGCTGCCTTTGCAATCTTCCCCTCCGTCCGGTCCACCCTGGTTTCCCACTCGTGTCTCGGTGCGGGGGCCAGACGTCACAGCTTTGGCTCATCGTGTATCGGCGGGGTGAGCGTTCCTTCACCTGTTGCTGGACTCTCCCCGAATAAACCTCGGTCCTTACGGAAATCTGACCCGTGCTTTTCAAAACTAACTGGGTCAAAAAGACCAGCCAACCCTCCGCCATTAATAGACTCTTGCAGCCTTTTCGTCGGACCTGGGCGCTTCCAACTGGGCTCAGTGTTTATTCCCCCACCACCCCCCCCCCCTCCTTGAGCAGATGGGGGTGAGCTGCCTTCTTGAACCGCGGCAGTCCCGCCTGTTGTGAGTTGACCCACAATGTCCCTCGGGGAGGGAATTCCGGGATTCGGACCCTGAAGGAACGGCCGATGTATTTGCATGTCAGGAGAGTGAGGTTGGGGGTGGGGAGCTCACAGGGGGTGGTGTTCCCCATGTATCTGCTGCCCCTCGTCCATCCAGATGGATGTGGGTGTGGGGTTTGGAAGGTGCTGCCTG
The DNA here is from genome assembly GCF_047496795.1 of Chiloscyllium punctatum. Classification (NCBI taxonomy): domain Eukaryota; kingdom Metazoa; phylum Chordata; class Chondrichthyes; order Orectolobiformes; family Hemiscylliidae; genus Chiloscyllium; species Chiloscyllium punctatum. The sequence goes on along the minus strand of NC_092791.1, from coordinate 25,954,829 downwards.
AGGATCTTTGGTGAGTTTCCGCAGCGCGTCTTGCAGAGGGGACAGACTGCTGCTACTGAGCGTCGAGGGGGTGTTGGAGCTCAGCCCGGCATTCCTAATGAGCCCAGCTGCCAGCGATGGGAGGGAGGGAGTGTGGCAGGTGGTGGGGGGAAGGGGTGACGATTGAGAGGGAAGGGGGCTGTTCTGTTTCCCCCCCCCCCCACCTCTGGACAGTGTGGAGCTTTTTGAGTGTGTGTGGGAGCCAGCCCCCACCCCCCCCACCCCCTGTCCGGGCAAGCGGGGAGTGTTCCCTCACCCTCCTGATTCGTGCCTTGTCGATGGAGGGACAGGCTTCAGGGGAGTGGGGGGAGGGAGTGAGGAGGGGAGTTACTCTCTGCAGGATTCCCAGCCTCTGACCTGCTCCTGGAGCCACAGGATTGATATGGGGCTGGGTCCCAGTTCAGTTTCTACTCAATGGGAACCCCCAGGATGTTGATAGTGGGGGGGGGGAAAGGGGGATTCATTGACGGTAACGCCATTGAACGTCAAGGGGGCGATGGTTAGATTCTCTCTCTCTCTCTCTCTCTCGTTGGAGATGGTAACCCCCAGGATGTTGATAGTGGGGGGGGAAGGGGGATTCAGTGACGGTAACACCATTGAACATCAAGGGGGCGATGGTTAGATTCTCTCTTTGCAGGTGGTAACCCCCAGGATGTTGATAGTGGGGGGAGGGGATTCAGTGACGGTGACGCCATTGAACGTCAAGGGGGTGATGGTAAGATTCTCTGTCTCTTGTTGGAGACGGTAACCTCCAGGATGTTGATAGTGGGGGCGGAAGAGGATTCAGTGACGGTGACACCATTGAAAGTCAAGGAGGCGATGGTTAGATTCTCTCTCTCTCTCGTTGGAGACTGTAACCCCCAGGATGTTGATAGTGGGGGGGGGGGGGGGAAGTGGATTCAGTGACGGTAAGGCCATTGAACGTCAAGGGGGCGATGGTTAGATCCTCTCCCTCATTGGAGATGGTCATAGCCTGGCGTTTGTGGGGCGCGAACGTTACTTTCCCCTCGTCTGACCAAGCTTGGGTATTGGCCGGGTCATGCTGCGTTTGGGGCTGGACAGCTTCAGTGCCTGAGTGAGCGGTGAATGGAGCTGGATATTGTGTAACCTTCAGTGGACATCCCTCACTTTTGACGTTGCGGTGGAGGGGAAAGTCATCGATGAAGCAGCTGAAGGTGGTTGGGGCCCGAGGGCATGACACTGAGGGACCCCCCTCAGAGAGGTCCTGGATCTGGATGTGACTCACCTCCGAGAACCACCACCATCGAACTCTTACAAGGTTTCGGTTCAGGGGCTACCACATCACCAACGCCTCCCCCCACCCCACCACCACAAGTGAGGGGGTGATGAATTATCGACCCACTGCATTCACTGACCCCTAACAACCCCTCTCGGTCTGCCCTCGGCCTGCGACAGGGACGTTTAGCGGCCCCCTCCACCGCATCCGCTGCTCCCACCGTCACCCTGCGATCCCGACAAACCGGGACAGGGCGTATTTACAACGCGGGGCGGGGTGGGGGGGGGGGGGGAGGGGAAGAGACCCTTCGGCCTGCGGTTTCGGTTCTGGACGCTAAACCCCCTTCCAATCCCGTCTCCCAGAACGCGCGTGTTACACCTACCGGAACGGAAGGGAGGTACATCGCAGGAACCGGTGACCCTTCCACCCTCTAGGACCATCCTCACGCTCTGGCTAAACCGAGAAACAAGCCCTTTGCCCTTGCCCGGTGCGGATCCCTCTATCCCCTCCCTGGTCGTGTTACCCATCCACGTGCCTCTTGCCAAGGCGGCTCTATTCCCATCACCCCTTCTGGTGGCACATTCCAGTTGCAATGGCACGTTGCGCTGAGTTGAAGAGATACAGGGGAGGCAGGAGAACAGAGGGATGAGGAGCAGATCAGCCACGACGGGCCGAGTGGCCTGCCTCGGCTCCCGCATCTCACAAAGCAACCCTGGTCCTTCTACCCCCCCTCCCTCGCAGCCCTCCGGAACGGGCAACGCCCTGGTGCAGCTTCTCCACACTCTCTCTCTCTCTCCCTCGCCGAAGTTCCCAGGTCCTTGCAGCCAGGTAGCAACGGGACGCTCGCACGCAACACTCCGAGTGCGGTCGGGACGAGGGTTGGAGACAGGTTGCTGTGCGGGTGGCCGATTCCTGTGGCCGGGCTAAATTGTCCCCGTAGTGCCCAGGGATGTACAGGTTAGGGTGGGATTGGTCGTGCTAAATTGTCCCCATAGTGCCCAGGGATGTATAGGTTAGGGTGGGATTGGCCGTGCTAAATTGTCCCCGTAGTGCCCAGGGATGTGCAGGTTAGGGTGGGATTGGCCGTGCTAAATTGTCCCTGTAGTGCCCAGGGATGTACAGGTTAGGGTGGGATTGGCCGTGCTAAATTGTCCCGTAGTGCCCAGGGATGTGCAGGTTAGGGTGGATTGGCCGTGCTAAATTGTCCCCGTAGTGCCCAGGGATGTGCAGGTTAGGGTGGATTGGCCATGCTAAATTGTCCCTGTAGTGCCCAGGGATGTACAGGTTAGGGTGGGATTGGCCGTGCTAAATTGTCCCCGTAGTGCCCAGGGATGTGCAGGTTAGGGTGGGATTGGCCGTGCTAAATTGTCCCCGTAGTGCCCAGGGATGTACAGGTTAGGGTGGGATTGGCCGTGCTAAATTGTCCCCGTAGTGCCCAGGGATGTGCAGGTTAGGGTGGATTGATTAGATTAGATTAGATTAGATTACTTACAGTGTGGAAACAGGCCCTTCGGCCCAACAAGTCCACACCGCCCCGCCGAAGCGTAACCCACCCATACCCCTACATCTACATTTACCCCTTACCTAACACTATGGGCAATTTAGCATGGCCAATTCACCTGGCCTGCACATCTTTGGACTGTGGGAGGAAACCAGAGCACCCGGAGGAAACCCACGCAGACACGGGGAGAACGTGCAAACTCCACACAGTCAGTCGCCTGAGGCGGGAATTGAACCCGGGTCTCAGGCGCTGTGAGGCAGCAGTGCTAACCACTGTGCCACCGTGCCGCCCACTAAATTGCTAAATTGTCCCCGTAGTGCCCAGGGATGTGCAGGTTAGGGTGGATTGGCCGTGCTAAATTGTCCCCGTAGTACCCAGGGATGTGCAGGTTAGGGTGGGATTGGCCGTGCTAAATTGTCCCGTAGTGCCCAGGGATGTGCAGGTTAGGGTGGGATTGGCCGTGCTAAACTGTCCCCGTAGTGCCCAGGGATGTGCAGGTTAGAGTGGGATTGGCCGTGCTAAATTGTCCGATGCTCCAGGGAAAACAGCCCCAGCCTCTCTCCCAAACCCCCCCAACTCCGGCAACATCCTGGGAAATTTCTCCTTGTCCCTCTCCGGTTTTAATAGCATCCTTCCTAGAACATGGTGACGAGAACCGCACACGGTACTCCTGTCTCTCTGCGTTTTCCTCCCTGTCTGTCACTCTCTCTGCGTCTCTCTCTCTTTCTCTCCCCCCCCCCCCCCACCTCTCTCAGTTCATC
>NC_092791.1:25943791-25946291 GCF_047496795.1 Chiloscyllium punctatum | reverse complement strand
CCCTCCCCCAACATCTCCATCCCTCCCCCAACATCTCCATCTCTCCCCCAACATCTCCATCTCTCCCCCAACATCTCCATCTCTCCCCCAACATCTCCATCCCTCCCCCAACATCTCCATCCCTCCCCCAACATCTCCATCTCTCCCCCAACATCTCCATCTCTCCCCCAACATCTCCATCCCTCCCCCAACATCCCAACATCTCCATCCCTCCCCCAACATCTCCATCTCTCCCCCAACATCTCCAACCCTCCCCCAACATCTCCATCCCTCCCCCAACATCTCCATCCCTCCCCCAACATCTCCATCTCTCCCCCAACATCTCCATCTCTCCCCCAACATCTCCATCTCTCCCCCAACATCTCCATCCCTCCCCCAACATCCCAACATCTCCATCCCTCCCCCAATATCTCAATCTCACCCCAAGATCTCCATCTCCCCCAACTACTCCATCTCTCTCATTCTCTCTCTCACACACACACAATCAGTGTGTGTGAGTTTGTGTGTGTGAGAGATTGAGAATGTGAGAGGGCAGTGTGTGTGTGTGAGAGAGAGAGTGTGTGGGTGTAGGGAGGTGGAACGGGTGACACACACAGAGATAGGGAGGGGGTGTAGGGGGCTGGAGGGGGTGACACACACAGAGATAGGGAGGGGGTGTAGGGGGGTGGAGGGGGGTGACACACACAGAGATAGGGAGGGGATGTAGGGGGCTGGAAGGGGTGACACACACAGAGATAGGGAGGGGGTGTAGGGGGCTGGAGGGGGGTGACACACAGAGATAGGGAGGGGCTGTAGGGGGCTGGAGGGGGTGACACACACAGAGATAGGGAGGGGGTGTAGTGGGGTGGAGGGGGGTGACACACACAGAGATAGGGAGAGGGTGTAGGGGGCTGGAGGGGGTGACACACACAGAGATAGGGAGGGGGTGTAGGGGGTGACACACACAGAGATAGGGAGGGGGACAGGCATGAGCGAGATAATGCAGAACTCTCTCATGATGTGATGGCCCTGCCATTTAGCTGTTCCCCCAACATTTCAGTAACAACCCCACTGCAATTGTATTGTTCCTGACCCCACCTCAGTCCATTAGCTGCTAAAACGATCAGCCATTTTCCTGGTCTGACCAGCTCAACAATATTTTGGCAATGACTGAACAACTGTCCCAGTCTCTCCCTCCATTCAGTACATCCGTATTTTTTCAGGTGTGTGTTTATGTGTGAGAGTCTGTATTTGTGTGTGTGTGTGTGTGTGTGTGTGTGTGTCTGAGAGTGTGAATGTGTGTATGAGTTTGTGTGTATATGACAGTGCGTGCGTATGTGTGTCTGTGTGTTTTTGTGTGAGTGTGTGTGTGTGCGTGTGTATGAGAGCATGTGTCTATCTGTATGTGAGAGTGTGTGTCTGTATGTGTGCGTGTTCGCCAGTGTGTCTATGCTTGTGTTTATAAGTCTATGCGTGTATGTCCGTACATACATGTGTGTCTGTCTGTGCGTGTGTCTGTGTGTAAAGGTCTGTGCATGCGTGTGGTCTGTGAGTGTCTGTGTGTGCATGTGCAACTGGGTATGTGTATGAGTGTTTCTGTGTGCGTGTGTGTGTGTGTGTGTGTGTGAGAGAGAGAGTGTGTGTGTGTGTGTTTGTGTGTATGAGTGTTTCTGTGTGTGTGCGAGTGTGTGTGTGTGAGTGTGTTTGTGTGTATGAGTGTTTCTGTGTGTGTGAGAGTGTGTGTGTGCATATGAGAGTGTGTGTGTGTGTGTGCGCACGAGTGTGTGTGTGCGAGTGTGTGTATGTGTGTGTGTATGTGAGTGTGTGTACGTGAGTGAGTGTGTGTGAGCGTGTGTTTGTGTGTGTTTGTGTGTGTGTGAGTGTGTGTGAGTGAGTGTGAGTGTGTGTGTGTCTGTGAGTGTGCGTGTGTATGTGTGTGAGTGAGTGTATGAGTGAGTGAGTGTGTGTGTTTGTGTGTGTATGTCTGTGCGTGCGTGCGTATGTTTGTGTGCGAGTGTGAGTGTGAGTGTGTGTGTGTGTGTTTATAAGTTGTAGAGTTATGTGCCCACAGTTTAGAATTGATCACTCATAACAAGAGTCTGATTCCTTACAAATACACAATGAAGCTTGTCATGTTCCCAAACCTGCTCTGTCTTTTCTGTCGAGCTGGGTCTAACTGACTCGTCAATTCGGGAGTCTGTCCATCACTTTATAAAACCTTTAACTTCCCTGATGACTGTGGAATAGCGGGGTTTGGTTTCTGATGTGTGACCCTCCCACCCAGTAAAGGGGGGACACCAGGGTCAAAATCCAGGAACCCCTTCCCCATTCAGCACACACACTCTCTCAGAGAGAGACACACACACACACACACACACACATTCACACTCACACAACACACACACACTCACACACACACTCACACTCACACTCTCACACAAACACAAACTCACACAGACTCCCACACACAAACTCTGTCTCAGACACACTGCCCTCTCACACACACTCTCACAAACACATT
>NC_092791.1:25931291-25938791 GCF_047496795.1 Chiloscyllium punctatum | reverse complement strand
ATTCTCTCTCATACACACTCATTCTCTCTCTCTCTCACACACACTCTCTCTCTCTCATACACACACATTCTCTCTCATACACACACATTCTCTCTCACACACACACTCATTCTCTCTCTCTCGCGCACACATTCTCTCTCATACACACTCATTCTCTCTCTCTCTCTCATACACACACTCTCTCTCTCTCTCATACACACACATTCTCTCTCATACACACACATTCTCTCTCTCTCACACACACATTCTCTCTCATACACGCACATTCTCTCTCATACACACACATTCTCTCTCATACACACACATTCTCTCTCGCACACACATTCTCTCTCATACACACACATTCTCTCTCATACACACACATTCTTTCTCGCACACACATTCTCTCTCATACACACACATTCTCTCTCACACACACACATTCTCTCTCTCTCATACACACACATTCTCTCTCATACACACACATTCTCTCTCGCGCACACATTCTCTCTCATACACACACATTCTCTCATACACACACATTCTCTCATACGCACACATTCTCTCATACACACACATTCTCTCTCATACACACACATTCTCTCTCATACACACACATTCTCTCTCATACACACACATTCTCTCTCATACACACACATTCTCTCATACACACACATTCTCTCTCTCTCGCGCACACATTCTCTCTCTCACACACAGACACACACTCATTCTCCCTCTCTCACAAGCACATTCTCTCTCTCACACACACACACTCATCCTCTCACTAACACACACACCCACTCTCCCTCTCTCGCGCATTCTCCCTCTCTCACACACTCATTCTCTCTCCCTCACATAGACACTCATTCTCTCTCACACACACACACTCATTCTCTCTCTCACGCATATTCCCTCAAACACGCACAGACACACACTGATACACTCAGGAACTCCCTCAGAACACACATTCATATTCACCTACTCTCACTCTCGCTCTCTCACACACACACACACGCACACACACACACTCACTCACACACACTCACTCACACACACACTCACTCACAACTATACACAATCTCTCTCTCTCGTTCAAACACACAGTCAAACACACTTCACTCTCTCTCCCACAGACACACATAAACTCAGTTGGATACACACAGACACATGGCCACAAACCTGCAGAAACTGGGAGATGCACACGTAGAGTTTGTGAAACACGCAGTCACTTGCTGACCGGTCAACATGGCCTAATGGTCAGCACTGAGGGAGCGGGCACTGTGGGAGGGTCAGTGCTGAGGGAGCGGGTGCTGTGGGAGGGTCAGTGCAGAGGGGGTGGGTGCTGAGGGAGGGTCAGTGCTGAGGGAGTGGGTGCTGTGGGAGGGTCAGTGCAGAGGGAGGGTCAGTGCTGAGGGAGGGTCAGTGCTGAGGGAGCGGGTGCTGTGGGAGGGTCAGTGCAGAGGGGGTGGGTGCTGAGGGAGGGTCAGTGCTGAGGGAGTGGGTGCTGTGGGAGGGTCAGTGCTGAGGGAGTGGGTGCTGTGGGAGGGTCAGTGCAGAGGGAGGGTCAGTGCTGAGGGAGGGTCAGTGCTGAGGGAGTGGGTGCTGTAGGAGGGTCAGTGCTGAGGGAGGGACCGTGCTGAGGGAGGGTCAGTGCTGAGGGAGTGGGTGCTGAGGGAGTGGGTGCTGTGGGAGGGTCAGTGCTGAGGGAGGGTCAGTGCTGAGGGAGGGTCAGCGCTGAGGGAGTGGGTGCTGTGGGAGGGTCAGTGCAGAGCGAGGGTCAGTGCTGAGGGAATGGGTGCTGTGGGAGGGTCAGTGCTGAGGGAGTGGGCTCTGTGGGAGGGTCAGTGCTGAGGGAGTGGGCACTGTGGGAGGGTCAGTGCTGAGGGAGGGTCAGTGCTGAGGGAGTGGGCGCTGTGGGAGGGTCAGTGCTGAGGGAGGGTCAGTGCTGAGGGAGTGGGTGCTGTGGGAGGGTCAGTGCTGAGGGAGTGGGTGCTGAGGGAGGGTCAGTGCAGAAGGAGGGTCAGTGCTGAGGGAGTGGGCGCTGTGGGATGGTCAGTGCTGAGGGAGTGGGTGCTGAGGGAGGGTCAGTGCTGAGGGAGGGTCAGTGCTGAGGGAGTGGGCGCTGTGGGAGGGTCAGTGCTGAGGGAGTGGGTGCTGAGGGAGTGGGTGCTGTGGGAGGGTCAGTGCTGTGGGAGTGTGTGCTGTGGGAGGGTCAGTGCTGAGGGAGTGGGTGCTGAGGGAGGGTCAGTGCTGAGGGAGTGGGTGCTGTGGGAGGGTCAGTGCTGAGGGAGGGTCAGTGCTGTGGGAGGGTCAGTGCTGAGGGAGGGTCAGTGCTGAGGGAGGGGGTTCTGTGGGAGGGTCAGTGCTGAGGGAGGGTCAGTGCTGAGGGAGGGTCAGTGCTGAGGGAGTGGGTGCTGAGGGAGTGGGTGCTGTGGGAGGGTCAGTGCTGAGGGAGTGGGTGCTGTGGGAGGGTCAGTGCTGAGGGAGCGGGTGCTGTGGGAGTGTCAGTGCTGTGGGAGGGTCAGTGCTGAGGGAGTGGGTGCTAAGGGAGGGTCAGTGCTGAGGGAGCGGGTGCTGTGGGAGGGTCAGTGCTGAGGGAGTGGGCGCTGTGGGAGGGTCAGTGCTGAGGGAGGGTCAGTGCTGAGGGAGTAGGTGCTGTGGGAGGGTCAGTGCTGAGGGAGTGGGTGCTGTGGGAGGGTCATTGCTGTGGGAGGGTCAGTGCTGAGGGAGTGGGTGCTGTGGGAGGGTCAGTGCTGAGGGAGGGTCAGTGCTGTGAGAGGGACAGTGCTGAGGGAGGGTCAGTGCTGAGGGAGCGGGTGCTGAGGGAGGGTCAGTGCTGAGGGAGGGTCAGTGCTGAGGGAGGGTCAGTGCTGAGGGAGTGGGTGCTGTGGGAGGGTCAGTGCTGAGGGAGGGTCAGTGCTGAGGGAGTGGGGGCTGTGGGAGGGTCAGTGCTGAGGGAGGGTCAGTGCTGTGGGAGGGTCAGTGCTGAGGGAGGGTCAGTGCTGAGGGAGGGTCAGTGCTGAGGGAGTGGGTGCTGAGGGAGGGAGTGTGTTGAACAGTCCAACAGATGTCTCCACTTCACCAGAAATGTATCTGAAATTGATCTGAGCTCGATGCTAGAGACTCTGACAGTACACAGCTCCCCCTACCCGGTGCGGACGATATGCATTTAGCAATATCCTGAGTAACATTGGAGTCAAGAGAGATGTACAGCTCGGAAACAGACCCTTCGGCCCGACCCATCCGTGCTGGCCCAGATACCCCTAACCTAATCCGGTCCCCAGTCCCCAGCACTCGGCCCCATCTCCCTCTAAACCCTTCCTGTTCCTGTCCCCCATCCAGATGCCTTTTAAATGCTGTCATTGTACCAGCCCCCACCACTTCCTCTGGCAGCTCCTCCCACACACGCACCACCCTCTGGGGGAAAAAGTTACCCCTCGGGTCCCTTTCCCCCCCTCTCACCTAAAACCTACCCCCATCCAGTTCTGGACTCCCCCCACCCCAGGGGGGAAAAAGACCTTGTCTATTTACCCCACCCTCGTGATGTTATAAACCTCTATAAGGTCACCCCTCAGCCTCCGACGCTCCAGGGAAAACAGCCCCCGGCCTGTCCCAGCCTCTCCCTGTAGCTCAAACCCTCCAACATCCTCGTCAATCTTTTCCAAACCCCTTCCCACAACATCCTTCCTGTAGCAGGGAGACCGGGATTGAACACAATATTCCAACAGGGGCCCCCTAACCAATGTCCTGTACAGCCACAACATGAACTCCCCAACTCCTGTACTCAATACTCTGACCAATAAAGGGAAGCATACCCAACGCCTCCTTCACTCTCCTATCGACCTGAGACTCCACTGTCAAGGAGCTATGAATCTGCACTCCTTGTTGACGGAATCACAGAATCCCTCCAGTGTGGAAGCAGGCCATTCAGCCAATCGAGTGCACAATGACCCTCCAAAGTGCATCCCACCCAGAACCACTCGATCCCCGCTATCCCTGTAACCCTGCATTTAGCAGGGCCAATCCACCCAAACCTGCACATCCCTGGGCACTAAGGGGACAATTTAGCACGGCCAATCCACCCTGACCTGCACATCCCTGGGCACTACGGGGACAATTTAGCACGGCCAATCCCACCCTAACCTGCACATCCCTGGGCACTATGGGGACAATTTAGCACGGCCAATCCCACCCTAACCTGCACATCCCTGGGCACTACGGGGACAATTTAGCACGGCCAATCCCACCCTAACCTGCACATCCCTGGGCACTACGGGGACAATTTAGCCCTGATTTGCCTTTCCAACATGCAGCCCCTCACCTTGATCTGAATTAAACTCCATCTGCCACTCCTTGGCCAATCTGATTGTGATCCCGTGGTAATATGATTCTAATTTCCATAAGACCGTAGGAGCAGGAATTGGGCCCTTTCAGCCCATTGATTCTGTCCTTCCATTCAATCATGGCTGGTCAGTTTGTCTCGTACCCATTCTCCCCCAGTCTCCCTGTAACCCTTGATCCCCTTGCACCCCAAGAACCTGTCTGTCTCTCTCTTAAATATACTCAATGCCCCGGCCCCCCACTGCGTTCTGTGGCAGTGAATTCTATCGACTCCCCGAGAGGTCTCTCCTGGTCTCCATCCTAAAGGGTGTTCCCTTCGCTCTGAGGCTGTGCCCTTGGGACCCAGTTTCTGCTCCCAATGGGAACATCTGCCCAAACACCCACTCTGTCCGGGCTGTTCAGGGTCCTGTGTGTTCGATCGCCACCCCTCCCCCCACCTCAAACATCTAAAACCCCATCGAGTGTGGTCCCAGAGTTCCTCGAAGGTCCCTCAAAGTGCATTGAGCTGTTTGCTCTTGGGGACCACTCTTGTGGGCCTCCTCTAGATCCTCTCTGGGGGGCTAGTCCGTCCTTCCTGAGACCCAGGGCCGAAGGCAAATCGCGGCTCGACAGGGCAGTGTCCGAGGAGCAGGAGGGTCGACGTTTCAGAAGCGGGGTGAGGGGAGGCGGGGGAGGGGGGGGGGGTTTCCCAAAACGGTGCACACTACTCCACGTGTGGGCCCGAGCAGAACCTCACATGGACGGGACACCCCTGCTTTTATATTCAGGTCCTCCCGAAATCAAATGCCAGCGTTGCGCTCGCCTTCCGGCCTACTGACGCGGAAAGCCTTGAGATAATCCCGGACGAGAACCCCACCACCCCCCTCTCTCTCACACACACACACACACACACACACAAGCACATACACTCACTCACAACTGTACACAATCTTTCTCTCTCTCTCTTTGAAACACACAGTCAAACACACTTCACTCTCTCTCCCACAGACACACATAAACTCAGTTGGATACCCACAGACACATGGCCACAAACCTGCAGAAACTGGGAGACGCACACGGAGAGTTTGTGAAACACGCAGTCACTTGCTGATCGGTCAACATGGCCGAATGGTCAGTGCTGAGGGAGTGGGTGCTGTGGGAGGGTCAGTGCTGAGGGAGTGGGTGCTGTGGGAGGGTCAGTGCTGAGGGAGCGGGTGCTGTGGGAGGGTCAGTGCTGAGGGAGGGTCAGTGCTGTGGGAGGGTCAGTGCTGAGGGAGAGGGTGCTGTGGGAGGATCAGTGCTGTGGGAGGGTCAGTGCTGAGGGCGGGTCAGTGCTGAGGGAGGGTCAGTGCTGAGGGAGGGTCAGTGCTGAGGGAGTGGGTGCTGTGGGAGGGTCAGTGCTGAGGGAGGGTCAGTGCTGAGGGAGGGTCAGTGCTGAGGGAGTGGGTGCTGTGGGAGGGTCAGTGCTGAGGGAGAGGGTGCTGTGGGAGGGTCAGTGCTGTGGGAGGGTCAGTGCTGAGGGAGTGGGTGCTGTGGGAGGGTCAGTGCAGAGGGAGTGGGTGCTGTGGGAGGGTCAGTGCTGAGGGAGGGTCAGTGCTGAGGGAGTGGGTGCTGAGGGAGGGAGTGTGTTGAACAGTCCAACAGATGTCTCCACTTCACCAGAAATGTATCTGAAATTGATCTGAGCTCGATGCTAGAGACTCTGACAGTACACAGCTCCCCCTACCTGGTGCGGACGATATGCATTTAACAATATCCTGAGTAACATTGGAGTCAAGAGAGATGTACAGCTCGGAAACAGACCCTTCGGCCCGTCCCGTCCGTGCTGACCCAGATACCCCTAACCTAATCCGGTCCCCATTCCCCAGCACTTGGCCCCATCTCCCTCTAAACCCTTCCTGTTCCTGTCCCCCATCCAGATGCCTTTTAAATGCTGTCATTGTACCAGCCCCCACCACTTCCTCTGGCAGCTCCTCCCACACACGCACCACCCTCTGGGGGAAAAAGTTACCCCTCGGGTCCCTTTCCCCCCCTCTCACCTAAAACCTACCCCCATCCAGTTCTGGACTCCCCCCACCCCAGGGGGGGAAAAGACCTTGTCTATTTACCCCACCCTCGTGATGTTATAAACCTCTATAAGGTCACCCCTCAGCCTCCGACGCTCCAGGGAAAACAGCCCCCAGCCTGTCCCAGCCTCTCCCTGTAGCTCAAACCCTCCAACATCCTCGTCAATCTTTTCCGAACCCTTCCGCAACATCCTTCCTGGAGCAGGGAGACCGGGATTGAACACAATATTCCAACAGGGGCCCCCTAACCAATGTCCTGTACAGCCACAACACGACCCCCCCAACTCCTGTACTCAATACTCTGACCAATAAAGGGAAGCATACCCAACGCCTCCTTCACTCTCCTATCGACCTGAGACTCCACTGTCAAGGAGCTATGAATCTGCACTCCTTGTTGACGGAATCACAGAATCCCTCCAGTGTGGAAGCAGGCCATTCAGCCAATCGAGTGCACAATGACCCTCCAAAGTGCATCCCACCCAGAACCACTCGATCCCCGCTATCCCTGTAACCCTGCATTTAGCAGGGCCAATCCACCCAAACCTGCACATCCCTGGGCACTAAGGGGACAATTTAGCACGGCCAATCCACCCTGACCTGCACATCCCTGGGCACTACGGGGACAATTTAGCACGGCCAATCCCACCCTAACCTGCACATCCCTGGGCACTATGGGGACAATTTAGCACGGCCAATCCCACCCTAACCTGCACATCCCTGGGCACTACGGGGACAATTTAGCACGGCCAATCCCACCCTAACCTGCACATCCCTGGGCACTACGGGGACAATTTAGCCCTGATTTGCCTTTCCAACATGCAGCCCCTCACCTTGATCTGAATTAAACTCCATCTGCCACTCCTTGGCCAATCTGATTGTGATCCCGTGGTAATATGATTCTAATTTCCATAAGACCGTAGGAGCAGGAATTGGGCCCTTTCAGCCCATTGATTCTGTCCTTCCATTCAATCATGGCTGGTCAGTTTGTCTCGTACCCATTCTCCCCCAGTCTCCCTGTAACCCTTGATCCCCTTGCACCCCAAGAACCTGTCTGTCTCTCTCTTAAATATACTCAATGCCCCGGCCCCCCACTGCGTTCTGTGGCAGTGAATTCTATCGACTCCCCAAAAGACGT
>NC_092791.1:25893752-25931191 GCF_047496795.1 Chiloscyllium punctatum | reverse complement strand
GCCTATCTCCCTTCACACCTATCCACTCCACCCTCCTTTCCGATCCTATCACCTTTATCCCCATCACCTTCCTATCGGACCCTCAGCTATCTTCCCCCATGACCCACCCCTCCCCCATTTATCTCTCAGTCCACTTGGGCCCCCCCCTCATTCCTAATAACATCAACTCTCCAGCTCCTCAGATGCTGTCTGACCGATGGTGCTTTTCCAGCCCCACACATTTTGGGTTGGTTGTGTGTGTGTGTGGGGCGGGGGGGGGGGTGGAGGGAGGAGTGAGTGTGTGGGTCTGAGTGAGTGTGTGTGTGAGACTGTGTGTGTCTATGTGGATGTGAGAGTGTGTGTATGGGTGGGTGTGAGGATGTGTGGGAGTGTGTGTGACTGAGTGTGTGCGTGTGTATGTGGGTGGGTGTGAGGGAGTGTGTGTGACTGTGTGTATGAGTGGGTGTGACGGAGTGTGTGTCTATGTGGATGTGTGAGTGTGTGTTTGTGTGTTGGGGTGGGTGTGAGGATGTGTGGGTGTGAGGGTGACTGAGTGTGTGTGCGTCTGTGTGGATGTGTGAGTGTGTGTTTGTGTGTATGAGTGGGTGTGAGAGTGGGTGTGACTGAGTGTGTGTGTGTGGATGTGTGAGTGTGTGTTTATGTGTATGTGGGTTGGAGTGTGTGAGTGTGTATGTGAGTGTGAGAGTGTGGATGTGTGAGTGTGTGTTTATGTGTATGTGGGTGGGAGTGTGTGAGTGTGTATGTGAGTGTGAGAGTGTGGATGTGTGAGTGTGTGTTTATGTGTATGTGGGTGGGAGTGTGTGTGTGAGTGTGTGTTTATGTGTATGTGGGTGGGTGAGTGTGTGTCTGTGTGGATGTGTGAGTGTGTGTTTATGTGTATGTGGGTGGGTGAGTGTGTATGTGAGTGTGTGTCTGTGTGGATGTGTGAGTGTGTGAGTATGTGTATGTGGGTGGGTGAGTGTGTATGTGAGTGTGTGGGTGCTCTCACCAATTTTCATCTGGAAGTTGTTGAAGGAGTGTTCATTAATGTACTTCATCTGCTCCATCAGCCTCGTTGCGTAGTCTGCCAGTGCCATAATGTGGGATTTGCCCAGCTTGTCGTAGGTGGAATCGTTGAGCCCAGATGCTGCCATGTAGGTGCTACCAATGGTTTTAATCTTCTCCAACTGGTGGAATGGTTCCTCACTGATAATCTATCACAGCAAGTAACCAGGGTCATACAGACTGGCACTGTGCCACACTCCCACACACAGCGTCCCCATCCTCTCTGCACTGGAATGGAACACACTCTCTCTCACACACACACACACAGTGTCCCCTTCCTCTCTGCACTGGAATGGGACACACTCTCTCTCTCACACACACACACAGTGTCCCCTTCCTCTCTGCACTGGAATGGGACACACTCTCTCTCTCACACACACACACACACACACACACAGCGTCCCCATCCTCTCTGCACTGGAATGGGACACACTCTCTCTCACACACACACACACACTCACACACACACACACACACACACACAGTGTCCCCTTCCTCTCTGCACTGGAATGGGACACACTCTCTCTCTCACACACACACACACACACACACACAGCGTCCCCATCCTCTCTGCACTGGAATGGGACACACTCTCTCTCTCACACACACACACACACACACACACACACACTCTCACACACACACACACACACAGCGTCCCCTTCCTCTCTGCACTGGAATGGGACACACTCTCTCTCACACACACACACAGCATCCCCTTCCTCTCTGCACTGGAATGGAACACACACTCACACTCACACACACACACACAGACACACACTCTCTCTCACTCACACACTCACACACTCTCTCTCACACTCACAAACACACACATTCTCTCTCTCACACACACACGCACTTTTCTCTCACACTCACTCTCTGACACACACACACTCTCCCTCTCTCTCTTCCACACTCACACTCTCTCCCTCTCTCTCTTACACACTCTCACACTCTCCCACTCAGAGGTGTGTAACTCCTGTGAGAGTGAAATAAACGCTGCACCCACCTCGTCGAAATCAGCGATGATTTCGTTCAGGAGACGGAGACACTCCACCCCCTCGTTGTTCGCCTCCAGCTCCACGTAAAACTCGGAGAAATTGCTGATGGACGCGAACATGACAGCAACGCACTCACACGACTGGTAATACAGCTCATCGTTCCGCCGTTCACAGGCAAGGAAGTGAGCAGCCACGTCTTTCGGCAGGATGTTGTGGAGCAGACGCCGATTATACGCCTGCAGCTCCTCCATCTCCTCCTTCTCCTCAGTGGCCTATATCGAGGGAAAACACACACACGCACACACACAACCACACACATACACATACACACACACGCAGAGACTCACACACACACAGAGAAACGCACACACAGACACAAACACAGAACCACACACACGCAGAGACGCACAAACATGCAGACACACACAGAGAACCACACACACGCAGAATCACACAAGACGCGCACACACACAACCGCGCACACACACAACCACACATACACAGAACCACACACACGCAGAGACGCACAAACATGCAGACACACACAGAGAACCACACACACGCAGAACCACACAAGACGCACGCACACAACCACACATACACAGAACCACACACACGCAGAGACGCACAAACATGCAGACACACACAGAGAACCGCACACACGCAGAACCACACAAGACGCACACACACAGACGCGCACACACACAACCACACATTCACAGAACCACACACACGCAGAGACGCGCACACACAGAACCACACACACACACACGCACAAACGCACAAACATGCAGACCCACACACACACAGACGCACAAACATGCAGACACACACACAACCACACACACACAGAGATGCACAAACATGCAGACACACATGAGCATACACACAGAGACCGCGATACACACAGAGACACACAAACATACACACATATACGTGCAGACACACACAGACACAGAGATACACATGTGCAGACACACACACACATGAGCAAGCGCAGAGACACACACACACACAAAGACAAAAACATTCAGACACGTGCAGACACACCAACATGCAGAGACACAAACATGTACAGATATGTGCAGAGACAGAAATGCACACAAACTCACAGACACACACAGAGACATACAAACACACACACAGACACACACACAGACACAGATGCACAGACACACCGAGACAGAGCAGTAACATGAGTATCCCTCTGCAGACACATGGGTAATTTCACACCCCCTCCCTGACCCTGAAACCGTCCCCTACCCCCCTCCCTGACCCTGGAACCGTCCCTTACCCCCCCTCCCTGACCCTGAAACCGTCCCCTACCCCCCCTCCCTGACCCTGAAACCGTCCCCTACCCCGCCTCCCTGACCCTATAACTGTCCCCTACCCCCCCCTCCCTGACCCTGAAACCGTCCCTTACCCCCCCTCCCTGACCCTGAAACTGTCCCCTACCCCCCCCTCCCTGACCCTGAAACTGTCCCCTACCCCCCCCCGACCCTGAAACTGTCCCCTACCCCCCCTCCCTGACCCTGAAACCGTCCCTTACCCCCCCCTCCCTGACCCTGAAACTGTCCCCTACCCCCCCTCCGACCCTGAAACTGTCCCCTACCCCCCCTCCCTGACCCTGAAACTGTCCCCTACCCCCCCCTCCCTGACCCTGAAACTGTCCCCTACCCCCCCCGACCCTGAAACTGTCCCCTACCCCCCCCTCCCTGACCCTGAAACTGTCCCCTACCCCCCCCCGACCCTGAAACTGTCCCCTACCCCCCCTCCCTGACCCTGAAACTGTCCCCTACCCCCCCTCCCTGACCCTGAAACCGTCCCCTACCCCCCCCTCCCTGACCCTGAAACTGTCCCCTACCCTCCCTCCCTGACCCTGAAACTGTCCCCTACCCTCCCTCCCTGACCCTGAAACCGTCCCCTACCCTCCCTCCCTGACCCTGAAACCGTCCCCTACCCTCCCTCCCTGACCCTATAACCGTCCCCTACCCCCCCCTCCCTGACCCTATAACCGTCCCCTACCCCCCCCTCCCTGACCCTATAACCGTCCCCTACCCCCCCCCCCTGACCCTGAAACCGTCCCCTACCCTCCCTCCCTGACCCTATAACCGTCCCCTACCCCCCCCTCCCTGACCCTATAACCGTCCCCTACCCTCCCTCCCTGACCCTGAAACCGTCCCCTACCCTCCCTCCCTGACCCTATAACCTTCCCCTACCCCCCCCCTCCCTGACCCTATAACCATCTGCTCACCCTCAATCCCATCTATGCATCTTGTATGATTATGTGATAAGGAGGTGATGGTGTTGAACTGGGATGGACAGAGTTAAAATTCACACAACACCAGGTTAAAATCCTGTCGGACTAGAACTTGGTGCGTGATTTTTAGCAGAATGTTTACAGGAGGGCCGAAGGGCTGAGGTGTGGCAGATGGAGTTTAATTCAGATCAATGTGAGGGGCTGCACTTTGGGAAAGCAAATCTTAGCAGGACTTCTACACTTAATGGTAAGGTCCTAGGGAGTGTTGCTGAACAAAGAGACCTTGGAGAGCAGGTTCATAGCTCCTTGAAAGTGGAGTCGCAGGTAGATAGGAGAGTGAAGAAGGCGTTTGGTATGCTTTCCTTTACTGGTCAGAGTATGGAGTACAGGAGTTGGGAGGTCATGTTGCGGCTGTACAGGACATTGGTTAGGCCACTGTTGGAATATTGTGTTCAATTCTCGTCTCCTTCCTATCGGAAAGATGTTGTGAAACTTGAAAGGGTTCAGAAAAGATTTACAAGGATGTTGGAGGGTTTGAGCTACAGGGAGAGGCTGGGACAGGCTGGGGGCTGTTTTCCCTGGAGCGTCGGAGGCTGAGGGGTGACCTTATAGAGGTTTATAAAATCACGAGGGGGGTGTGGATAGGGTAAATAGACAAGGTCTTCTCCCTCTGGGGTGGGGGAGTCTAGAACTATACGGCACAGATTAGATTACATTAGATTCCCTACAGTGTGGAAACAGGCCCTTCGGCCCAACATGTCCTCACAGACCCTCTGAAGAGTAACGCGCCCAGACTCATTCCCCTACCCTATATTTACCCCTGACTAATGCACCTATCACTATGGGGACAATTTAGCACGGCCAATCCACCCTAACCTGCACATCCCCGGGCACTACGGGGACAATTTAGCACGGCCAGTCCCACCCTAACCTGTACATCCCTGGGCACTACGGGGACAATTTAGCACGGCCAACCCCACCCTAACCTGCACATCCCTGGGCACTATGGGGACAATTTAGCACGGCCAATCCCACCCTAACCTGCACTTCCCTGGGCACTACGGGGACAATTTAGCACAGCCAATCCACCCTAACCTGCACATCCCTGGGCACTACGGGGACAATTTAGCACGGCCAATCCCACCCTAACCTGCACATCCCTGGGCACTACGGGGACAATTTAGCACGGCCAGTCCCACCCTAACCTGTACATCCCTGGGCACTATGGGACAATTTAGCACGGCCAATCCCCACCCTAACCTGTACATCCCTGGGCACTATGGGACAATTTAGCACGGCCAACCCCACCCTAACCTGCACATCCCTGGGCACTACGGGACAATTTAGCACGGCCAATTCACCCTAACCTGCACAACCCTGGGCACTACGGGACAATTTAGCACGGCCAATCCACCCTAACCTACACATCCCTGGGCACTATGGGACAATTTAGCACGGCCAATCCCACTCTAACCTGCACATCCCTGGGCACTACGGGGACAATTTAGCACGGCCAATCCCACCCTAACCTGCACATCCCTGGGCACTACGGGGACAATTTAGCACGGTCAATCCCACCCTAACCTGCACATCCCTAGGCACTATGGGACAATTTAGCACGGCCAATCCCACCCTAACCTGCACATCCCTGGACACTACGGGACAATTTAGCACGGCCAATCCCACCCTAACCTGCACATCCCTGGGCACTACGGGACAATTTAGCACGGCCAATCCCACCCTAACCTGTACATCCCTGGGCACTACGGGGACAATTTAGCACGGCCAATCCACCCTAACCTGTACATCCCTGGGCACTACGGGGACAATTTAGCACGGCCAATCCCACCCTAACCTGTACATCCCTGGGCACTACGGGGACAATTTAGCACGGTCAATCCCACCCTAACCTGCACATCCCTGGGCACTACGGGACAATTTAGCACGGCCAATCCCACCCTAACCTGCACATCCCTGGGCACTACGGGACAATTTAGCACGGCCAATCCCCACCCTAACCTACACATCCCTGGGCACTACGGGACAATTTAGCACGGCCAATCCCACCCTAACCTGCACATCCCTGGGCACTACGGGGACAATTTAGCACGGCCAATCCCACCCTAACCTGCACATACCTGGGCACTACGAGACAATTTAGCACGGCCAATCCACCCTAACCTGCACATCCCTGGGCACTACGGGGACAATTTAGCACGGCCAATCCCACCCTAACCTGCATATCTTTGGACTGTGGGAGGAAACTGGAGCACCCGGAGGAAACCCACACAGACACGGGGAGAATGTGTAAACTCCACCCAGACAGTTGCCCGAGACGGGAATCGAACCCCTGCTGTGCTAACCACTGAGCCACAGTGCCACCCAGGTTCAGGAGGAGCGAGGAAAGCTATAAAAGGGACACGAGGGGTAACTCTTTAACCCAGAGGGTGGTGCGTGTGTGGGACGAGCTGCCAGAGGAAGTGGTGGGGGCTGGTACGAGAACATTTTAAAGGTGGATGGGGGAAACATGGACAGGAAGGGTCTAGAGGGAGATGGGCCAAGTGCTGGCGAATAGGGACTGGATTAGTTTAGGGATATACGGGCCAGCAAAATGGAGTGGGGCCGAAGGGTCTGCTTCCATGCTGTCCGCCTCTGCTGACTGAGTGAGTATTCCCTCGGCCCGCTCTGAGGTTTTCCAGCCCCTCCCCGTAGCTCCGAACCTCCAATCCAGGCAGCATCCTGGGAGACCTCTTCCAGCATTCTCTGACCCACGCTCTCCCTCTCCAACACCCTCCCCGTAGAACGCAATCTCCTCGCAGTGTCCCTTGCCCCTGAGCTGAAAAGGCGACCTAATCACTGGCCCGTATTCCCCTCCGGATCTCCCTGGGGTGAATCGGTGCTGCATTCCGGGATGGTTTTCCCGTTACCTGGAGCTTCCAGAGGAAGTCTAGACGGGCAGTGGACTCGACCTGCTGGGCGTGGAGGTACAGGGCGATCACAAAGACGATCAGGATCACAGGGGTCATGTACTTCAGTGGGACTCTGCTGCTCACCTCCTCACTGCGAGACAAGACCGGGAGAGAGAAGACGTCACAAATCCAGGGAGCAGTCTGAGATTGGGACAGGACACGGGGAGGGAAACAGGCCAGAAGGTATACGGAGCACAGGGAGAATGGGAAATGGGAACACGCGTGGTTACAACACTCTCCCTGATACACTGAGACTCTCCGTTATAACACACTCTCCCTCTCTATCACTGTATCACACTGACCCTCAGTGAGACTCTCCATTATAACACACTCTCCCTCTCTATCACTGTGTCACACTGACCCTCAGTGAGACTCTCCATTATAACACACTCTCTCACTCTCCGTCTCTACCACTGTGTCACACTGACCCTCAGTGAGACTCTCCATTATAACACACTCTCCCTCTCTATCACTGTGTCACACTGACCCTCAGTGAGACTCTCCATTATAACACACTCTCTCACTCTCCCTCTCTATCACTGTGTCACACTGACCCTCAGTGAGACTCTCCATTATAACACACTCTCCCTCTCTATCACTGTGTCACACTGACCCTCAGTGAGACTCTCCGTTATAACACACTCTCTCACTCTCCCTCTCTATCACTGTATCACACTGACCCTCAGTGAGTCTCTCCATTATAACACACTCTCTCACTCTCCCTCTCTATCACTGTATCACACTGACCCTCAGTGAGACTCTCCATTATAACACACTCTCCCTCTCTATCACTGTATCACACTGACCCTCAGTGAGACTCTCCATTATAACACACTCTCTCTCTCCCTCTCTATCACTGTATCACACTGACCCTCAGTGAGACTCTCCAGTATAACACACTCTCTCACTCTCCCTCTCTATCACTGTATCACACTGACCCTCAGTGAGACTCTCCATTATAACACACTCTCTCACTCTCCCTCTCTATCACTGTATCACACTGACCCTCAGTGAGTCTCTCCATTATAACACACTCTCTCACTCTCCCTCTCTATCACTGTATCACACTGACCCTCAGTGAGACTCTCCATTATAACACACTCTCTCACTCTCCCTCTCTATCACTGTATCACACTGACCCTCAGTGAGTCTCTCCATTATAACACACTCTCTCACTCTCCCTCTCTATCACTGTGTCACACTGATCCTCAGTGAGACTCTCCATTATAACACACTCTCTCACTCTCCCTCTCTATCACTGTATCACACTGACCCTCAGTGAGACTCTCCATTATAACACACTCTCCCTCTCTATCACTGTATCACACTGACCCTCAGTGAGACTCTCGATTATAACACACTCTCCCTCTCTATCACTGTGTCACACTGACCCTCAGTGAGACTCTCCATTATAACACACTCTCTCACTCTCCGTCTCTACCACTGTGTCACACTGACCCTCAGTGAGACTCTCCATTATAACACACTCTCTCACTCTCCCTCTCTATCACTGTATCACACTGACCCTCAGTGAGACTCTCCATTATAACACACTCTCTCACTCTCCCTCTCTATCACTGTGTCACACTGACCCTCAGTGAGACTCTCCATTATAACACACTCTCCCTCTCTATCACTGTGTCACACTGACCCTCAGTGAGACTCTCCATTATAACACACTCTCTCACTCTCCCTCTCTATCACTGTATCACACTGACCCTCAGTGAGACTCTCCATTATAACACACTCTCCCTCTCTATCACTGTGTCACACTGACCCTCAGTGAGACTCTCCATTATAACACACTCTCTCACTCTCCGTCTCTACCACTGTGTCACACTGACCCTCAGTGAGACTCTCCATTATAACACACTCTCTCACTCTCCCTCTCTATCACTGTATCACACTGACCCTCAGTGAGACTCTCCATTATAACACACTCTCTCACTCTCCCTCTCTATCACTGTGTCACACTGACCCTCAGTGAGACTCTCCATTATAACACACTCTCCCTCTCTATCACTGTGTCACACTGACCCTCAGTGAGACTCTCCATTATAACACACTCTCTCACTCTCCCTCTCTATCACTGTGTCACACTGACCCTCAGTGAGACTCTCCATTATAACACACTCTCTCACTCTCCCTCTCTATCACTGTATCGCACTGACCCTCAGTGAGACTCTCCATTATAACACACTCTCCGTCTCTATCACTGTATCACACTGACCCTCAGTGAGACTCTCCATTATAACACACTCTCCCTCTCGATCACTGTATCACACTGACCCTCAGTGAGACTCTCCATTATAACAAACTCTCTCACTCTCCCTCTCTATCACTGTGTCACACTGACCCTCAGTGAGACTCTCCATTATAACACACTCTCCCTCTCGATCACTGTATCACACTGACCCTCAGTGAGACTCTCCATTATAACACACTCTCCCTCTCGATCACTGTATCACACTGACCCTCAGTGAGACTCTCCATTATAACACACTCTCCCTCTCGATCACTGTATCACACTGACCCTCTGTGAGACTCTCCATTATAACACACTCTCCCTCTCTATCACTGTGTCACACTGACCCTCAGTGAGACTCTCCAGTATAACACACTCTCTCACTCTCCCTCTCTATCACTGTGTCACACTGACCCTCAGTGAGACTCTCCATTATAACACACTCTCTCACTCTCCCTCTCTATCACTGTGTCACACTGACCCTCAGTGAGACTCTCCATTATAACACACTCTCTCACTCTCCCTCTCGATCACTGTATCACACTGACCCTCTGTGAGACTCTCCATTATAACACACTCTCTCACTCTCCCTCTCTATCACTGTGTCACACTGACCCTCAGTGAGACTCTCCATTATAACACACTCTCTCACTCTCCCTCTCTATCACTGTGTCACACTGACCCTCAGTGAGACTCTCCATTATAACACATTCTCTCACTCTCCCTCTCTATCACTGTATCACACTGACCCTCAGTGAGACTCTCCATTATAACACACTCTCTCACTCTCACTCTCTATCACTGTATCACACTGACCCTCAGTGAGACTCTCCATTATAACACACTCTCTCACTCTCACTCTCTATCACTGTGTCACACTGACCCTCAATAAGACTCTCCATTATAACACACTCTCTCACTCTCCCTCTCTATCACTGTGTCACACTGACCCTCAGTGAGACTCTCCATTATAACACACTCTCCCTCTCTATCACTGTGTCACACTGACCCTCAGTGAGACTCTCCATTATAACACACTCTCCCTCTCTATCACTGTGTCACACTGACCCTCAGTGAGACTCTCCATTATAACACACTCTCCGTCTCTATCACTGTGTCACACTGACCCTCAGTGAGACTCTCCATTATAACACACTCTCTCACTCTCCCTCTCTATCACTGTATCACACTGACCCTCAGTGAGACTCTCCATTATAACACACTCTCCCTCTCTATCACTGTGTCACACTGACCCTCAGTGAGACTCTCCATTATAACACACTCTCCCTCTCTATCACTGTGTCACACTGACCCTCAGTGAGACTCTCCATTATAACACACTCTCCCTCTCTATCACTGTGTCACACTGACCCTCAGTGAGACTCTCCATTATAACACACTCTCTCACTCTCCCTCTCTATCGCTGTGTCACACTGACCCTCAGTGAGACTCTCCATTATAACACACTCTCCCTCTCTATCACTGTATCACACTGACCCTCAGTGAGACTCTCCATTATAACACACTCTCTCACTCTCCCTCTCTATCACTGTATCACACTGACCCTCAGTGAGACTCTCCATTATAACACACTCTCTCACTCTCCCTCTCTATCACTGTATCACACTGACCCTCAGTGAGACTCTCCATTATAACACACTCTCTCACTCTCCCTCTCTATCACTTTATCACACTGACCCTCAGTGAGACTCTCCATTATAACACACTCTCCCTCTCTATCACTGTATCACACTGACCCTCAGTGAGACTCTCCATTATAACACACTCTCCCTCTCTATCACTGTGTCACACTGATCCTCAGTGAGACTCTCCATTATAACACACTCTCTCACTCTCCCTCTCTATCACTGTATCACACTGACCCTCAGTGAGACTCTCCATTATAACACACTCTCTCACTCTCACTCTCTATCACTGTATCACACTGACCCTCAGTGAGACTCTCCATTATAACACACTCTCCCTCTCTATCACTGTATCACACTGACCCTCAGTGAGACTCTCCATTATAACACACTCTCCCTCTCTATCACTGTATCACACTGACCCTCAGTGAGACTCTCCATTAGAACACACTCTCTCACTCTCCCTCTCTATCACTGTGTCACACTGACCCTCAGTGAGACTCTCCATTATAACACACTCTCCCTCTCTATCACTGTATCACACTGACCCTCAGTGAGACTCTCCATTATAACACACTCTCCCTCTCTATCACTGTCACACTGATCCTCAGTGAGACTCTCCATTATAACACACTCTCTCACTCTCCCTCTCTATCACTGTGTCACACTGACCCTCAGTGAGACTCTCCATTATAACACACTCTCCCTCTCTATCACTGTGTCACACTGATCCTCAGTGAGACTCTCCATTATAACACACTCTCTCACTCTCCCTCTCTATCACTGTATCACACTGACCCTCAGTGAGACTCTCCATTATAACACACTCTCCCTCTCTATCACTGTATCACACTGACCCTCAGTGAGACTCTCCATTATAACACACTCTCCCTCTCTATCACTGTCACACTGACCCTCAGTGAGACTCTCCATTATAACACACTCTCTCACTCTCCCTCTCTATCACTGTATCACACTGACCCTCAGTGAGACTCTCCATTATAACACACTCTCTCACTCTCCCTCTCTATCACTGTGTCACACTGACCCTCAGTGAGACTCTCCATTATAACACACTCTCCCTCTCTATCACTGTATCACACTGACCCTCAGTGAGACTCTCCATTATAACACACTCTCCCTCTCTATCACTGTGTCACACTGACCCTCAGTGAGACTCTCCATTATAACACACTCTCTCACTCTCCCTCTCTATCACTGTATCACACTGACCCTCAGTGAGACTCTCCATTATAACACACTCTCTCACTCTCCCTCTCTATCACTGTATCACACTGACCCTCAGTGAGACTCTCCATTATAACACACTCTCCCTCTCTATCACTGTGTCACACTGACCCTCAGTGAGACTCTCCATTATAACACACTCTCCCTCTCTATCACTGTATCACACTGACCCTCAGTGAGACTCTCCATTATAACACACTCTCTCACTCTCCCTCTCTATCACTGTATCACACTGACCCTCAGTGAGACTCTCCATTATAACACACTCTCTCACTCTCCCTCTCTATCACTGTATCACACTGACACTCAGTGAGAGTCTCCATTATAACACACTCTCTCACTCTCCCTCTCTATCACTGTATCACACTGACCCTCAGTGAGACTCTCCATTATAACACACTCTCCCTCTCTATCACTGTGACACACTGACCCTCAGTGAGACTCTCCATTATAACACACTCTCTCACTCTCCCTCTCTATCACTGTGTCACACTGACCCTCAGTGAGACTCTCCATTATAACACACTCTCTCACTCTCCCTCTCTATCACTGTGTCACACTGACCCTCAGTGAGACTCTCCATTATAACACACTCTCTCACTCTCCCTCTCTATCACTGTGTCACACTGACCCTCAGTGAGACTCTCCATTATAACACACTCTCTCACTCTCCCTCTCTATCACTGTATCACACTGACCCTCAGTGAGACTCTCCATTATAACACACTCTCTCACTCTCCCTCTCTATCACTGTGTCACACTGACCCTCAGTGAGACTCTCCATTGTAACACACTCTCCCTCTCTATCACTGTATCACACTGACCCTCAGTGAGACTCTCCATTATAACACACTCTCCCTCTCTATCACTGTGTCACACTGATCCTCAGTGAGACTCTCCATTATAACACACTCTCTCACTCTCCCTCTCTATCACTGTATCACACTGACCCTCAGTGAGACTCTCCATTATAACACACTCTCCCTCTCTATCACTGTATCACACTGACCCTCAGTGAGACTCTCCATTATAACACACTCTCCCTCTCTATCACTGTGTCACACTGACCCTCAGTGAGACTCTCCATTATAACACACTCTCTCACTCTCCCTCTCTATCACTGTATCACACTGACCCTCAGTGAGACTCTCCATTATAACACACTCTCTCACTCTCCCTCTCTATCACTGTGTCACACTGACCCTCAGTGAGACTGTCCATTATAACACACTCTCCCTCTCTATCACTGTATCACACTGACCCTCAGTGAGACTCTCCATTATAACACACTCTCCCTCTCTATCACTGTGTCACACTGACCCTCAGTGAGACTCTCCATTATAACACACTCTCTCACTCTCCCTCTCTATCACTGTGTCACACTGACCCTCAGTGAGACTCTCCATTATAACACACTCTCCCTCTCTATCACTGTGTCACACTGACCCTCAGTGAGACTCTCCATTATAACACACTCTCCCTCTCTATCACTGTGTCACACTGACCCTCAGTGAGACTCTCCATTATAACACACTCTCCCTCTCTATCACTGTATCACACTGACCCTCAGTGAGACTCTCCATTATAACACACACTATCACTCTCCCTCTCTGTCACTGTGTCACACTGACCCTCAGTGAGACTCTCCATTATAACACACTCTCTCACTCTCCCTCTCTATCACTGTATCACACTGACCCTCAGTGAGACTCTCCATTATAACACACTCTCTCACTCTCCCTCTCTATCACTGTATCACACTGACCCTCAGTGAGACTCTCCATTATAACACACTCTCCCTCTCTATCACTGTGTCACACTGACCCTCAGTGAGACTCTCCATTATAACACACTCTCCCTCTCTATCACTGTATCACACTGACCCTCAGTGAGACTCTCCATTATAACACACTCTCTCACTCTCCCTCTCTATCACTGTATCACACTGACCCTCAGTGAGACTCTCCATTATAACACACTCTCTCACTCTCCCTCTCTATCACTGTATCACACTGACACTCAGTGAGAGTCTCCATTATAACACACTCTCTCACTCTCCCTCTCTATCACTGTGTCACACTGACCCTCAGTGAGACTCTCCATTATAACACACTCTTCCTCTCTATCACTGTATCACACTGACCCTCAGTGAGACTCTCCATTATAACACACTCTCCCTGTCTATCACTGTGTCACACCGACCCTCAGTGAGACTCTCCATTATAACACACTCTCTCACTCTCCCTCTCTATCACTGTGTCACACTGACCCTCAGTGAGACTCTCCATTATAACACACTCTCTCACTCTCCCTCTCTATCACTGTGTCACACTGACCCTCAGTGAGACTCTCCATTATAACACACTCTCTCACTCTCCCTCTCTATCACTGTATCACACTGACCCTCAGTGAGACTCTCCATTATAACACACTCTCTCACTCTCCCTCTCTATCACTGTATCACACTGACCCTCAGTGAGACTCTCCATTATAACACACTCTCTCACTCTCCCTCTCTATCACTGTATCACACTGACCCTCAGTGAGACTCTCCATTATAACACACTCTCCCTCTCTATCACTGTGTCACACTGACCCTCAGTGAGACTCTCCATTATAACACACTCTCCCTCTCTATCACTGTGTCACACTGACCCTCAGTGAGACTCTCCATTATAACACACTCTCCCTCTCTGTCACTGTGTCACACTGATCCTCAGTGAGACTCTCCATTATAACACACTCTCTCACTCTCCCTCTCTATCACTGTATCACACTGACCCTCAGTGAGACTCTCCATTATAACACACTCTCCCTCTCTATCACTGTATCACACTGACCCTCAGTGAGACTCTCCATTATAACACACTCTCTCACTCTCCCTCTCTATCACTGTGTCACACTGACCTCAGTGAGACTCTCCATTATAACACACTCTCCCTCTCTATCACTGTGTCATACTGATCCTCAGTGAGACTCTCCATTATAACACACTCTCTCACTCTCCCTCTCTATCACTGTATCACACTGACCCTCAGTGAGACTCTCCATTATAACACACTCTCTCACTCTCACTCTCTATCACTGTATCACACTGACCCTCAGTGAGACTCTCCATTATAACACACTCTCCCTCTCTATCACTGTGTCACACTGACCCTCAGTGAGACTCTCCATTATAACACACTCTCTCACTCTCCCTCTCTATCACTGTGTCACACTGACCCTCAGTGAGACTCTCCATTATAACACACTCTCCCTCTCTATCACTGTGTCACACTGACCCTCAGTGAGACTCTCCATTATAACACACTCTCCCTCTCTATCACTGTGTCACACTGACCCTCAGTGAGACTCTCCATTATAACACACTCTCCCTCTCTATCACTGTATCACACTGACCCTCAGTGAGACTCTCCATTATAACACACACTATCACTCTCCCTCTCTGTCACTGTGTCACACTGACCCTCAGTGAGACTCTCCATTATAACACACTCTCTCACTCTCCCTCTCTATCACTGTATCACACTGACCCTCAGTGAGACTCTCCATTATAACACACTCTCTCACTCTCCCTTTCTATCACTGTATCACACTGACCCTCAGTGAGACTCTCCATTATAACACACTCTCCCTCTCTATCACTGTGTCACACTGACCCTCAGTGAGACTCTCCATTATAACACACTCTCCCTCTCTATCACTGTATCACACTGACCCTCAGTGAGACTCCCCATTATAACACACTCTCTCACTCTCCCTCTCTATCACTGTATCACACTGACCCTCAGTGAGACTCCCCATTATAACACACTCTCTCACTCTCCCTCTCTATCACTGTATCACACTGACACTCAGTGAGAGTCTCCATTATAACACACTCTCTCACTCTCCCTCTCTATCACTGTATCACACTGACCCTCAGTGAGACTCTCCATTATAACACACTCTCCCTCTCTATCACTGTGACACACTGACCCTCAGTGAGACTCTCCATTATAACACACTCTCTCACTCTCCCTCTCTATCACTGTGTCACACTGACCCTCAGTGAGACTCTCCGTTATAACACACTCTCTCACTCTCCCTCTCTATCACTGTGTCACACTGACCCTCAGTGAGACTCTCCATTGTAACACACTCTCCCTCTCTATCACTGTATCACACTGACCCTCAGTGAGACTCTCCATTATAACACACTCTCCCTCTCTATCACTGTGTCACACTGATCCTCAGTGAGACTCTCCATTATAACACACTCTCTCACTCTCCCTCTCTATCACTGTATCACACTGACCCTCAGTGAGACTCTCCATTATAACACACTCTCCCTCTCTATCACTGTATCACACTGACCCTCAGTGAGACTCTCCATTATAACACACTCTCTCACTCTCCCTCTCTATCACTGTATCACACTGACCCTCAGTGAGACTCTCCATTATAACACACTCTCTCTCTCCCTCTCTATCACTGTGTCACACTGACCCTCAGTGAGACTCTCCATTATAACACACTCTCCCTCTCTATCACTGTATCACACTGACCCTCAGTGAGACTCTCCATTATAACACACTCTCCCTCTCTATCACTGTGTCACACTGACCCTCAGTGAGACTCTCCATTATAACACACTCTCTCACTCTCCCTCTCTATCACTGTGTCACACTGACCCTCAGTGAGACTCTCCATTATAACACACTCTCCCTCTCTATCACTGTGTCACACTGACCCTCAGTGAGACTCTCCATTATAACACACTCTCCCTCTCTATCACTGTGTCACACTGACCCTCAGTGAGACTCTCCATTATAACACACTCTCCCTCTCTATCACTGTATCACACTGACCCTCAGTGAGACTCTCCATTATAACACACACTATCACTCTCCCTCTCTGTCACTGTGTCACACTGACCCTCAGTGAGACTCTCCATTATAACACACTCTCTCACTCTCCCTCTCTATCACTGTATCACACTGACCCTCAGTGAGTCTCTCCATTATAACACACTCTCTCACTCTCCCTCTCTATCACTGTATCACACTGACCCTCAGTGAGACTCTCCATTATAACACACTCTCCCTCTCTATCACTGTGTCACACTGACCCTCAGTGAGACTCTCCATTATAACACACTCTCCCTCTCTATCACTGTATCACACTGACCCTCAGTGAGACTCTCCATTATAACACACTCTCTCACTCTCCCTCTCTATCACTGTATCACACTGACCCTCAGTGAGACTCTCCATTATAACACACTCTCTCACTCTCCCTCTCTATCACTGTATCACACTGACACTCAGTGAGAGTCTCCATTATAACACACTCTCTCACTCTCCCTCTCTATCACTGTATCACGCTGACCCTCAGTGAGACTCTCCATTATAACACACTCTCCCTCTCTATCACTGTGACACACTGACCCTCAGTGAGACTCTCCATTATAACACACTCTCTCACTCTCCCTCTCTATCACTGTGTCACACTGACCCTCAGTGAGACTCTCCATTGTAACACACTCTCCCTCTCTATCACTGTATCACACTGACCCTCAGTGAGACTCTCCATTATAACACACTCTCTCACTCTCCCTCTCTATCACTGTGTCACACTGACCCTCAGTGAGACTCTCCATTATAACACACTCTTCCTCTCTATCACTGTATCACACTGACCCTCAGTGAGACTCTCCATTATAACACACTCTCCCTCTCTATCACTGTGTCACACTGACCCTCAGTGAGACTCTCCATTATAACACACTCTCCCTCTCTATCACTGTGTCACACTGACCCTCAGTGAGACTCTCCATTATAACACACTCTCCCTCTCTGTCACTGTGTCACACTGATCCTCAGTGAGACTCTCCATTATAACACACTCTCTCACTCTCCCTCTCTATCACTGTATCACACTGACCCTCAGTGAGACTCTCCATTATAACACACTCTCCCTCTCTATCACTGTGTCACACTGACCCTCAGTGAGACTCTCCATTATAACACACTCTCCCTCTCTATCACTGTGTCACACTGACCCTCAGTGAGACTCTCCATTATAACACACTCTCTCACTCTCCCTCTCTATCACTGTGTCACACTGACCCTCAGTGAGACTCTCCATTATAACACACTCTCTCACTCTCCCTCTCTATCACTGTATCACACTGACCCTCAGTGAGACTCTCCATTATAACACGCTCTCCCTCTCTATCACTGTATCACACTGACCCTCAGTGAGACTCTCCATTATAACACACTCTCCCTCTCTATCACTGTGTCACACTGACCCTCAGTGAGACTCTCCATTATAACACACTCTCTCACTCTCCCTCTCTATCACTGTATCACACTGACCCTCAGTGAGACTCTCCATTATAACACACTCTCTCACCCTCCCTCTCTATCACTGTGTCACACTGACCCTCAGTGAGACTCTCCATTATAACACACTCTCCCTCTCTATCACTGTGTCACACTGACCCTCAGTGAGACTCTCCATTATAACACACTCTCCCTCTCTATCACTGTGTCACACTGACCATCAGTGAGACTCTCCATTATAACACACTCTCTCACTCTCCCTCTCTATCACTGTGTCACACTGACCCTCAGTGAGACTCTCCATTATAACACACTCTCTCACTCTCCCTCTCTATCACTGTGTCACACTGACCCTCAGTGAGACTCTCCATTATAACACACTCTCTCACTCTCCCTCTCTATCACTGTATCACACTGACCCTCAGTGAGACTCTCCATTATAACACACTCTCTCACTCTCCCTCTCTCTCACTGTATCACACTGACCCTCAGTGAGACTCTACATTATAACACACTCTCCCTCTCTATCACTGTATCACACTGACCCTCAGTGAGACTCTCCATTATAACACACTCTCTCACTCTCCCTCTCTATCACTGTGTCACACTGACCCTCAGTGAGACTCTCCATTATAACACACTCTCCCTCTCTATCACTGTATCACACTGACCCTCAGTGAGACTCTCCATTATAACACACTCTCTCACTCTCCCTCTCTATCACTGTGTCACACTGACCCTCAGTGAGACTCTCCTTAATAACACACTCTCTCACTCTCCCTCTCTATCACTGTGTCACACTGACCCTCAGTGAGACTCTCCATTATAACACACTCTCCCTCTCTATCACTGTATCGCACTGACCCTCAGTGAGACTCTCCATTATAACACACTCTCTCACTCTCCCTCTCTATCACTGTATCACACTGACCCTCAGTGAGACTCTCCATTATAACACACTCTCTCACTCTCCCTCTCTATCACTGTATCACACTGACCCTCAGTGAGACTCTCCATTATAACACACTCTCTCACTCTCCCTCTCTATCACTGTGTCACACTGACCCTCAGTGAGACTCTCCATTATAACACACTCTCTCACTCTCCCTCTCTATCACTGTGTCACACTGACCCTCAGTGAGACTCTCCATTATAACACACTCTCTCACTCTCCCTCTCTATCACTGTATCGCACTGACCCTCAGTGAGACTCTCCATTATAACACACTCTCTCACTCTCCCTCTCTATCACTGTGTCACACTGACCCTCTGTGAGACTCTCCATTATAACACACTCTCTCACTCTCCCTCTCTATCACTGTATCACACTGACCCTCAGTGAGACTCTCCATTATAACACACTCTCTCACTCTCCCTCTCGATCACTGTGTCACACTGACCCTCAGTGAGACTCTCCATTATAACACACTCTCCCTCTCTATCACTGTATCACACTGACCCTCAGTGAGACTCTCCATTATAACACACTCTCTCACTCTCCCTCTCTATCACTGTATCACACTGACCCTCAGTGAGACTCTCCATTATAACACACTCTCTCACTCTCCCTCTCTCTCACTGTATCACACTGACCCTCAGTGAGACTCTACATTATAACACACTCTCCCTCTCTATCACTGTATCACACTGACCCTCAGTGAGACTCTCCATTATAACACACTCTCCCTCTCTATCACTGTATCACACTGACCCTCAGTGAGACTCTCCATTATAACACACTCTCCCTCTCTATCACTGTATCACACTGACCCTCAGTGAGACTCTCCATTATAACACACTCTCTCACTCTCCCTCTCTATCACTGTATCACACTGACCCTCAGTGAGACTCTCCATTATAACACACTCTCCCTCTCTATCACTGTATCACACTGACCCGCAGTGAGACTCTCCATTATAACACACTCTCCCTCTCTATCACTGTATCACACTGACCCTCAGTGAGACTCTCCATTATAACACACTCTCTCACTCTCCCTCTCTATCACTGTATCACACTGACCCTCAGTGAGACTCTCCATTATAACACACTCTCTCACTCTCCCTCTCTATCACTGTGTCACACTGACCCTCAGTGAGACTCTCCATTATAACACACTCTCTCACTCTATCACTGTATCACACTGACCCTCAGTGAGACTCTCCATTATAACACACTCTCCCTCTCTATCACTGTGTCACACTGACCCTCAGTGAGACTCTCCATTATAACACACTCTCTCACTCTCCCTCTCTATCACTGTATCACACTGACCCTCAGTGAGACTCTCCATTATAACACACTCTCTCACTCTCCCTCTCTATCACTGTATCACACTGACCCTCAGTGAGACTCTCCATTATAACACACTCTCCCTCTCTATCACTGTATCACACTGACCCTCAGTGAGACTCTCCATTATAACACACTCTCCCTCTCTATCACTGTGTCACACTGACCCTCAGTGAGACTCTCCATTATAACACACTCTCCCTCTCTATCACTGTGTCACACTGACCCTCAGTGAGACTCTCCATTATAACACACTCTCTCACTCTCCCTCTCTATCACTGTATCACACTGACCCTCAGTGAGACTCTCCATTATAACACACTCTCTCACCCTCCCTCTCTATCAGTGTATCACACTGACCCTCAGTGAGACTCTCCATTATAACACACTCTCCCTCTCTATCACTGTGTCACACTGACCCTCAGTGAGACTCTCCATTATAACACACTCTCTCACTCTCCCTCTCTATCACTGTATCACACTGACCCTCAGTGAGACTCTCCATTATAACACACTCTCTCACTCTCCCTCTCTATCAGTGTATCACACTGACCCTCAGTGAGACTCTCCATTATAACACACTCTCTCACTCTCCCTCTCTATCACTGTGTCACACTGACCCTCAGTGAGACTCTCCATTATAACACACTCTCTCACTCTCCCTCTCTATCACTGTATCACACTGACCCTCAGTGAGACTCTCCATTACAACACACTCTCCCTCTCTATCACTGTATCACACTGACCCTCAGTGAGACTCTCCATTATAACACACTCTCTCACTCTCCCTCTCTATCACTGTGTCACACTGACCCTCAGTGAGACTCTCCATTATAACACACTCTCCCTCTCTATCACTGTATCACACTGACCCTCAGTGAGACTCTCCATTATAACACACTCTCCCTCTCTATCACTGTGTCACACTGACCCTCAGTGAGACTCTCCATTATAACACACTCTCTCACTCTCCCTCTCTATCACTGTGTCACACTGACCCTCAGTGAGACTCTCCATTATAACACACTCTCCTTCTCTCTCACTGTGTCACACTGACCCTCAGTGAGACTCTCCATTATAACACACTGTCCCTCTCTATCACTGTGTCACACTGACCCTCAGTGAGACTCTCCATTAGAACACACTCTCTCACTCTCCCTCTCTATCACTGTGTCACACTGACCCTCAGTGAGACTCTCCATTATAACACACTCTCCCTCTCTATCACTGTATCACACTGACCCTCAGTGAGACTCTCCATTATAACACACTCTCTCACTCTCCCTCTCTATCACTGTGTCACACTGACCCTCAGTGAGACTCTCCATTATAACACACTCTCTCACTCTCCCTCTCTATCACTGTGTCACACTGACCCTCAGTGAGACTCTCCATTATAACACACTCTCTCACTCTCCCTCTCTATCACTGTGTCACACTGACCCTCAGTGAGACTCTCCATTATAACACACTCTCTCACTCTCCCTCTCTATCACTGTGTCACACTGACCCTCAGTGAGACTCTCCATTATAACACACTCTCTCACTCTCCCTCTCTATCACTGTATCACACTGACCCTCAGTGAGACTCTCCATTATAACACACTCTCCCTCTCTATCACTGTATCACACTGACCCTCAGTGAGACTCTCCATTATAACACACTCTCCCTCTCTATCACTGTATCACACTGACCCTCAGTGAGACTCTCCATTATAACACACTCTCCCTCTCTATCACTGTATCACACTGACCCTCAGTGAGACTCTCCATTATAACACACACTCTCACTCTCCCTCTCTATCACTGTATCACACTGACCCTCAGTGAGACTCTCCATTATAACACACTCTCTCACTCTCCCTCTCTATCACTGTATCACACTGACCCTCAGTGAGACTCTCCATTATAACACACTCTCCCTCTCTATCACTGTATCACACTGACCCTCAGTGAGACTCTCCATTATAACACACTCTCTCACTCTCCCTCTCTATCACTGTATCACACTGACCCTCAGTGAGACTCTCCATTATAACACACTCTCCCTCTCTATCACTGTATCACACTGACCCTCAGTGAGACTCTCCATTATAACACACTCTCCCTCTCTATCACTGTATCACACTGACCCTCAGTGAGACTCTCCATTATAACACACTCTCTCACTCTCCCTCTCTATCACTGTATCACACTGACCCTCAGTGAGACTCTCCATTATAACACACTCTCTCACTCTCCCTCTCTATCACTGTATCACACTGACCCTCAGTGAGACTCTCCATTATAACACACTCTCTCACTCTCCCTCTCTATCACTGTATCACACTGACCCTCAGTGAGACTCTCCATTATAACACACTCTCCCTCTCTATCACTGTATCACACTGACCCTCAGTGAGACTCTCCATTATAACACACTCTCTCACTCTCCCTCTCTATCACTGTATCACACTGACCCTCAGTGAGACTCTCCATTATAACACACTCTCTCACTCTCCCTCTCTATCACTGTATCACACTGACCCTCAGTGAGACTCTCCATTATAACACACTCTCTCACTCTCCCTCTCTATCACTGTATCACACTGACCCTCAGTGAGACTCTCCATTATAACACACTCTCTCACTCTCCCTCTCTATCACTGTGTCACACTGACCCTCAGTGAGACTCTCCATTATAACACATTCTCTCACTCTCCCTCTCTATCACTGTATCACACTGACCCTCAGTGAGACTCTCCATTATAACACACTCTCTCACTCTCACTCTCTATCACTGTATCACACTGACCCTCAGTGAGACTCTCCATTATAACACACTCTCTCACTCTCACTCTCTATCACTGTGTCACACTGACCCTCAATAAGACTCTCCATTATAACACACTCTCTCACTCTCCCTCTCTATCACTGTGTCACACTGACCCTCAGTGAGACTCTCCATTATAACACACTCTCCCTCTCTATCACTGTGTCACACTGACCCTCAGTGAGACTCTCCATTATAACACACTCTCCCTCTCTATCACTGTGTCACACTGACCCTCAGTGAGACTCTCCATTATAACACACTCTCCGTCTCTATCACTGTGTCACACTGACCCTCAGTGAGACTCTCCATTATAACACACTCTCTCACTCTCCCTCTCTATCACTGTATCACACTGACCCTCAGTGAGACTCTCCATTATAACACACTCTCCCTCTCTATCACTGTGTCACACTGACCCTCAGTGAGACTCTCCATTATAACACACTCTCCCTCTCTATCACTGTGTCACACTGACCCTCAGTGAGACTCTCCATTATAACACACTCTCCCTCTCTATCACTGTGTCACACTGACCCTCAGTGAGACTCTCCATTATAACACACTCTCTCACTCTCCCTCTCTATCGCTGTGTCACACTGACCCTCAGTGAGACTCTCCATTATAACACACTCTCCCTCTCTATCACTGTATCACACTGACCCTCAGTGAGACTCTCCATTATAACACACTCTCTCACTCTCCCTCTCTATCACTGTATCACACTGACCCTCAGTGAGACTCTCCATTATAACACACTCTCTCACTCTCCCTCTCTATCACTGTATCACACTGACCCTCAGTGAGACTCTCCATTATAACACACTCTCTCACTCTCCCTCTCTATCACTTTATCACACTGACCCTCAGTGAGACTCTCCATTATAACACACTCTCCCTCTCTATCACTGTATCACACTGACCCTCAGTGAGACTCTCCATTATAACACACTCTCCCTCTCTATCACTGTGTCACACTGATCCTCAGTGAGACTCTCCATTATAACACACTCTCTCACTCTCCCTCTCTATCACTGTATCACACTGACCCTCAGTGAGACTCTCCATTATAACACACTCTCTCACTCTCACTCTCTATCACTGTATCACACTGACCCTCAGTGAGACTCTCCATTATAACACACTCTCCCTCTCTATCACTGTATCACACTGACCCTCAGTGAGACTCTCCATTATAACACACTCTCCCTCTCTATCACTGTATCACACTGACCCTCAGTGAGACTCTCCATTAGAACACACTCTCTCACTCTCCCTCTCTATCACTGTGTCACACTGACCCTCAGTGAGACTCTCCATTATAACACACTCTCCCTCTCTATCACTGTATCACACTGACCCTCAGTGAGACTCTCCATTATAACACACTCTCCCTCTCTATCACTGTCACACTGATCCTCAGTGAGACTCTCCATTATAACACACTCTCTCACTCTCCCTCTCTATCACTGTGTCACACTGACCCTCAGTGAGACTCTCCATTATAACACACTCTCCCTCTCTATCACTGTGTCACACTGATCCTCAGTGAGACTCTCCATTATAACACACTCTCTCACTCTCCCTCTCTATCACTGTATCACACTGACCCTCAGTGAGACTCTCCATTATAACACACTCTCCCTCTCTATCACTGTATCACACTGACCCTCAGTGAGACTCTCCATTATAACACACTCTCCCTCTCTATCACTGTCACACTGACCCTCAGTGAGACTCTCCATTATAACACACTCTCTCACTCTCCCTCTCTATCACTGTATCACACTGACCCTCAGTGAGACTCTCCATTATAACACACTCTCTCACTCTCCCTCTCTATCACTGTGTCACACTGACCCTCAGTGAGACTCTCCATTATAACACACTCTCCCTCTCTATCACTGTATCACACTGACCCTCAGTGAGACTCTCCATTATAACACACTCTCCCTCTCTATCACTGTGTCACACTGACCCTCAGTGAGACTCTCCATTATAACACACTCTCTCACTCTCCCTCTCTATCACTGTATCACACTGACCCTCAGTGAGACTCTCCATTATAACACACTCTCTCACTCTCCCTCTCTATCACTGTATCACACTGACCCTCAGTGAGACTCTCCATTATAACACACTCTCCCTCTCTATCACTGTGTCACACTGACCCTCAGTGAGACTCTCCATTATAACACACTCTCCCTCTCTATCACTGTATCACACTGACCCTCAGTGAGACTCTCCATTATAACACACTCTCTCACTCTCCCTCTCTATCACTGTATCACACTGACCCTCAGTGAGACTCTCCATTATAACACACTCTCTCACTCTCCCTCTCTATCACTGTATCACACTGACACTCAGTGAGAGTCTCCATTATAACACACTCTCTCACTCTCCCTCTCTATCACTGTATCACACTGACCCTCAGTGAGACTCTCCATTATAACACACTCTCCCTCTCTATCACTGTGACACACTGACCCTCAGTGAGACTCTCCATTATAACACACTCTCTCACTCTCCCTCTCTATCACTGTATCACACTGACCCTCAGTGAGACTCTCCATTATAACACACTCTCTCACTCTCCCTCTCTATCACTGTGTCACACTGACCCTCAGTGAGACTCTCCATTGTAACACACTCTCCCTCTCTATCACTGTATCACACTGACCCTCAGTGAGACTCTCCATTATAACACACTCTCCCTCTCTATCACTGTGTCACACTGATCCTCAGTGAGACTCTCCATTATAACACACTCTCTCACTCTCCCTCTCTATCACTGTATCACACTGACCCTCAGTGAGACTCTCCATTATAACACACTCTCCCTCTCTATCACTGTATCACACTGACCCTCAGTGAGACTCTCCATTATAACACACTCTCCCTCTCTATCACTATGTCACACTGACCCTCAGTGAGACTCTCCATTATAACACACTCTCTCACTCTCCCTCTCTATCACTGTATCACACTGACCCTCAGTGAGACTCTCCATTATAACACACTCTCTCACTCTCCCTCTCTATCACTGTGTCACACTGACCCTCAGTGAGACTGTCCATTATAACACACTCTCCCTCTCTATCACTGTATCACACTGACCCTCAGTGAGACTCTCCATTATAACACACTCTCCCTCTCTATCACTGTGTCACACTGACCCTCAGTGAGACTCTCCATTATAACACACTCTCTCACTCTCCCTCTCTATCACTGTGTCACACTG
This sequence comes from Chiloscyllium punctatum, assembly GCF_047496795.1. Taxonomy (NCBI): domain Eukaryota; kingdom Metazoa; phylum Chordata; class Chondrichthyes; order Orectolobiformes; family Hemiscylliidae; genus Chiloscyllium; species Chiloscyllium punctatum. The sequence continues at coordinate 25,904,098 of NC_092791.1, read as the reverse complement.
ACCCTCAGTGAGACTCTCCATTATAACACACTCTCCCTCTCTATCACTGTGTCACACTGACCCTCAGTGAGACTCTCCATTATAACACACTCTCCCTCTCTATCACTGTGTCACACTGACCCTCAGTGAGACTCTCCATTATAACACACTCTCCCTCTCTATCACTGTATCACACTGACCCTCAGTGAGACTCTCCATTATAACACACACTATCACTCTCCCTCTCTGTCACTGTGTCACACTGACCCTCAGTGAGACTCTCCATTATAACACACTCTCTCACTCTCCCTCTCTATCACTGTATCACACTGACCCTCAGTGAGACTCTCCATTATAACACACTCTCTCACTCTCCCTCTCTATCACTGTATCACACTGACCCTCAGTGAGACTCTCCATTATAACACACTCTCCCTCTCTATCACTGTGTCACACTGACCCTCAGTGAGACTCTCCATTATAACACACTCTCCCTCTCTATCACTGTATCACACTGACCCTCAGTGAGACTCTCCATTATAACACACTCTCTCACTCTCCCTCTCTATCACTGTATCACACTGACCCTCAGTGAGACTCTCCATTATAACACACTCTCTCACTCTCCCTCTCTATCACTGTATCACACTGACACTCAGTGAGAGTCTCCATTATAACACACTCTCTCACTCTCCCTCTCTATCACTGTGTCACACTGACCCTCAGTGAGACTCTCCATTATAACACACTCTTCCTCTCTATCACTGTATCACACTGACCCTCAGTGAGACTCTCCATTATAACACACTCTCCCTGTCTATCACTGTGTCACACTGACCCTCAGTGAGACTCTCCATTATAACACACTCTCTCACTCTCCCTCTCTATCACTGTGTCACACTGACCCTCAGTGAGACTCTCCATTATAACACACTCTCTCACTCTCCCTCTCTATCACTGTGTCACACTGACCCTCAGTGAGACTCTCCATTATAACACACTCTCTCACTCTCCCTCTCTATCACTGTATCACACTGACCCTCAGTGAGACTCTCCATTATAACACACTCTCTCACTCTCCCTCTCTATCACTGTATCACACTGACCCTCAGTGAGACTCTCCATTATAACACACTCTCTCACTCTCCCTCTCTATCACTGTGTCACACTGACCCTCAGTGAGACTCTCCATTGTAACACACTCTCCCTCTCTATCACTGTATCACACTGACCCTCAGTGAGACTCTCCATTATAACACACTCTCTCACTCTCCCTCTCTATCACTGTGTCACACTGACCCTCAGTGAGACTCTCCATTATAACACACTCTTCCTCTCTATCACTGTATCACACTGACCCTCAGTGAGACTCTCCATTATAACACACTCTCCCTCTCTATCACTGTGTCACACTGACCCTCAGTGAGACTCTCCATTATAACACACTCTCCCTCTCTATCACTGTGTCACACTGACCCTCAGTGAGACTCTCCATTATAACACCCTCTCCCTCTCTGTCACTGTGTCACACTGATCCTCAGTGAGACTCTCCATTATAACACACTCTCTCACTCTCCCTCTCTATCACTGTATCACACTGACCCTCAGTGAGACTCTCCATTAGAACACACTCTCCCTCTCTATCACTGTATCACACTGACCCTCAGTGAGACTCTCCATTATAACACACTCTCTCACTCTCCCTCTCTATCACTGTGTCACACTGACCTCAGTGAGACTCTCCATTATAACACACTCTCCCTCTCTATCACTGTGTCATACTGATCCTCAGTGAGACTCTCCATTATAACACACTCTCTCACTCTCCCTCTCTATCACTGTATCACACTGACCCTCAGTGAGACTCTCCATTATAACACACTCTCTCACTCTCACTCTCTATCACTGTATCACACTGACCCTCAGTGAGACTCTCCATTATAACACACTCTCCCTCTCTATCACTGTGTCACACTGACCCTCAGTGAGACTCTCCATTATAACACACTCTCTCACTCTCCCTCTCTATCACTGTGTCACACTGACCCTCAGTGAGACTCTCCATTATAACACACTCTCCCTCTCTATCACTGTGTCACACTGACCCTCAGTGAGACTCTCCATTATAACACACTCTCCCTCTCTATCACTGTGTCACACTGACCCTCAGTGAGACTCTCCATTATAACACACTCTCCCTCTCTATCACTGTATCACACTGACCCTCAGTGAGACTCTCCATTATAACACACACTATCACTCTCCCTCTCTGTCACTGTGTCACACTGACCCTCAGTGAGACTCTCCATTATAACACACTCTCTCACTCTCCCTCTCTATCACTGTATCACACTGACCCTCAGTGAGACTCTCCATTATAACACACTCTCTCACTCTCCCTTTCTATCACTGTATCACACTGACCCTCAGTGAGACTCTCCATTATAACACACTCTCCCTCTCTATCACTGTGTCACACTGACCCTCAGTGAGACTCTCCATTATAACACACTCTCCCTCTCTATCACTGTATCACACTGACCCTCAGTGAGACTCCCCATTATAACACACTCTCTCACTCTCCCTCTCTATCACTGTATCACACTGACCCTCAGTGAGACTCCCCATTATAACACACTCTCTCACTCTCCCTCTCTATCACTGTATCACACTGACACTCAGTGAGAGTCTCCATTATAACACACTCTCTCACTCTCCCTCTCTATCACTGTATCACACTGACCCTCAGTGAGACTCTCCATTATAACACACTCTCCCTCTCTATCACTGTGACACACTGACCCTCAGTGAGACTCTCCATTGTAACACACTCTCTCACTCTCCCTCTCTATCACTGTGTCACACTGACCCTCAGTGAGACTCTCCATTATAACACACTCTCTCACTCTCCCTCTCTATCACTGTGTCACACTGACCCTCAGTGAGACTCTCCATTGTAACACACTCTCCCTCTCTATCACTGTATCACACTGACCCTCAGTGAGACTCTCCATTATAACACACTCTCCCTCTCTATCACTGTGTCACACTGATCCTCAGTGAGACTCTCCATTATAACACACTCTCTCACTCTCCCTCTCTATCACTGTATCACACTGACCCTCAGTGAGACTCTCCATTATAACACACTCTCCCTCTCTATCACTGTATCACACTGACCCTCAGTGAGACTCTCCATTATAACACACTCTCTCACTCTCCCTCTCTATCACTGTATCACACTGACCCTCAGTGAGACTCTCCATTATAACACACTCTCTCTCTCCCTCTCTATCACTGTGTCACACTGACCCTCAGTGAGACTCTCCATTATAACACACTCTCCCTCTCTATCACTGTATCACACTGACCCTCAGTGAGACTCTCCATTATAACACACTCTCCCTCTCTATCACTGTGTCACACTGACCCTCAGTGAGACTCTCCATTATAACACACTCTCTCACTCTCCCTCTCTATCACTGTGTCACACTGACCCTCAGTGAGACTCTCCATTATAACACACTCTCCCTCTCTATCACTGTGTCACACTGACCCTCAGTGAGACTCTCCATTATAACACACTCTCCCTCTCTATCACTGTGTCACACTGACCCTCAGTGAGACTCTCCATTATAACACACTCTCCCTCTCTATCACTGTATCACACTGACCCTCAGTGAGACTCTCCATTATAACACACACTATCACTCTCCCTCTCTGTCACTGTGTCACACTGACCCTCAGTGAGACTCTCCATTATAACACACTCTCTCACTCTCCCTCTCTATCACTGTATCACACTGACCCTCAGTGAGTCTCTCCATTATAACACACTCTCTCACTCTCCCTCTCTATCACTGTATCACACTGACCCTCAGTGAGACTCTCCATTATAACACACTCTCCCTCTCTATCACTGTGTCACACTGACCCTCTGTGAGACTCTCCATTATAACACACTCTCCCTCTCTATCACTGTATCACACTGACCCTCAGTGAGACTCTCCATTATAACACACTCTCTCACTCTCCCTCTCTATCACTGTATCACACTGACCCTCAGTGAGACTCTCCATTATAACACACTCTCTCACTCTCCCTCTCTATCACTGTATCACACTGACACTCAGTGAGAGTCTCCATTATAACACACTCTCTCACTCTCCCTCTCTATCACTGTATCACGCTGACCCTCAGTGAGACTCTCCATTATAACACACTCTCCCTCTCTATCACTGTGACACACTGACCCTCAGTGAGACTCTCCATTATAACACACTCTCTCACTCTCCCTCTCTATCACTGTGTCACACTGACCCTCAGTGAGACTCTCCATTGTAACACACTCTCCCTCTCTATCACTGTATCACACTGACCCTCAGTGAGACTCTCCATTATAACACACTCTCTCACTCTCCCTCTCTATCACTGTGTCACACTGACCCTCAGTGAGACTCTCCATTATAACACACTCTTCCTCTCTATCACTGTATCACACTGACCCTCAGTGAGACTCTCCATTATAACACACTCTCCCTCTCTATCACTGTGTCACACTGACCCTCAGTGAGACTCTCCATTATAACACACTCTCCCTCTCTATCACTGTGTCACACTGACCCTCAGTGAGACTCTCCATTATAACACACTCTCCCTCTCTGTCACTGTGTCACACTGATCCTCAGTGAGACTCTCCATTATAACACACTCTCTCACTCTCCCTCTCTATCACTGTATCACACTGACCCTCAGTGAGACTCTCCATTATAACACACTCTCCCTCTCTATCACTGTGTCACACTGACCCTCAGTGAGACTCTCCATTATAACACACTCTCCCTCTCTATCACTGTGTCACACTGACCCTCAGTGAGACTCTCCATTATAACACACTCTCTCACTCTCCCTCTCTATCACTGTGTCACACTGACCCTCAGTGAGACTCTCCATTATAACACACTCTCTCACTCTCCCTCTCTATCACTGTATCACACTGACCCTCAGTGAGACTCTCCATTATAACACACTCTCTCACTCTCCCTCTCTATCACTGTATCACACTGACCCTCAGTGAGACTCTCCATTATAACACGCTCTCCCTCTCTATCACTGTATCACACTGACCCTCAGTGAGACTCTCCATTATAACACACTCTCCCTCTCTATCACTGTGTCACACTGACCCTCAGTGAGACTCTCCATTATAACACACTCTCCCTCTCTATCACTGTGTCACACTGACCCTCAGTGAGACTCTCCATTATAACACACTCTCCCTCTCTATCACTGTGTCACACTGACCCTCAGTGAGACTCTCCATTATAACACACTCTCTCACTCTCCCTCTCTATCACTGTGTCACACTGACCCTCAGTGAGACTCTCCATTATAACACACTCTCTCACTCTCCCTCTCTATCACTGTGTCACACTGACCCTCAGTGAGACTCTCCATTATAACACACTCTCTCACTCTCCCTCTCTATCACTGTATCACACTGACCCTCAGTGAGACTCTCCATTATAACACACTCTCTCACTCTCCCTCTCTCTCACTGTATCACACTGACCCTCAGTGAGACTCTACATTATAACACTCTCCCTCTCTATCACTGTATCACACTGACCCTCAGTGAGACTCTCCATTATAACACACTCTCTCACTCTCCCTCTCTATCACTGTGTCACACTGACCCTCAGTGAGACTCTCCATTATAACACACTCTCCCTCTCTATCACTGTATCACACTGACCCTCAGTGAGACTCTCCATTATAACACACTCTCTCACTCTCCCTCTCTATCACTGTGTCACACTGACCCTCAGTGAGACTCTCCTTAATAACACACTCTCTCACTCACCCTCTCTATCACTGTGTCACACTGACCCTCAGTGAGACTCTCCATTATAACACACTCTCCCTCTCTATCACTGTATCGCACTGACCCTCAGTGAGACTCTCCATTATAACACACTCTCTCACTCTCCCTCTCTATCACTGTATCACACTGACCCTCAGTGAGACTCTCCATTATAACACACTCTCTCACTCTCCCTCTCTATCACTGTATCACACTGACCCTCAGTGAGACTCTCCATTATAACACACTCTCTCACTCTCCCTCTCTATCACTGTGTCACACTGACCCTCAGTGAGACTCTCCATTATAACACACTCTCTCACTCTCCCTCTCTATCACTGTGTCACACTGACCCTCAGTGAGACTCTCCATTATAACACACTCTCTCACTCTCCCTCTCTATCACTGTATCGCACTGACCTTCAGTGAGACTCTCCATTATAACACACTCTCTCACTCTCCCTCTCTATCACTGTGTCACACTGACCCTCTGTGAGACTCTCCATTATAACACACTCTCTCACTCTCCCTCTCTATCACTGTATCACACTGACCCTCAGTGAGACTCTCCATTATAACACACTCTCTCACTCTCCCTCTCGATCACTGTGTCACACTGACCCTCAGTGAGACTCTCCATTATAACACACTCTCCCTCTCTATCACTGTATCACACTGACCCTCAGTGAGACTCTCCATTATAACACACTCTCTCACTCTCCCTCTCTATCACTGTATCACACTGACCCTCAGTGAGACTCTCCATTATAACACACTCTCTCACTCTCCCTCTCTCTCACTGTATCACACTGACCCTCAGTGAGACTCTACATTATAACACACTCTCCCTCTCTATCACTGTATCACACTGACCCTCAGTGAGACTCTCCATTATAACACACTCTCCCTCTCTATCACTGTATCACACTGACCCTCAGTGAGACTCTCCATTATAACACACTCTCCCTCTCTATCACTGTATCACACTGACCCTCAGTGAGACTCTCCATTATAACACACTCTCTCACTCTCCCTCTCTATCACTGTATCACACTGACCCTCAGTGAGACTCTCCATTATAACACACTCTCCCTCTCTATCACTGTATCACACTGACCCGCAGTGAGACTCTCCATTATAACACACTCTCCCTCTCTATCACTGTATCACACTGACCCTCAGTGAGACTCTCCATTATAACACACTCTCTCACTCTCCCTCTCTATCACTGTATCACACTGACCCTCAGTGAGACTCTCCATTATAACACACTCTCTCACTCTCCCTCTCTATCACTGTGTCACACTGACCCTCAGTGAGACTCTCCATTATAACACACTCTCTCACTCTATCACTGTATCACACTGACCCTCAGTGAGACTCTCCAATATAACACACTCTCCCTCTCTATCACTGTGTCACACTGACCCTCAGTGAGACTCTCCATTATAACACACTCTCCCTCTCTATCACTGTGTCACACTGACCCTCAGTGAGACTCTCCATTATAACACACTCTCTCACTCTCCCTCTCTATCACTGTATCACACTGACCCTCAGTGAGACTCTCCATTATAACACACTCTCTCACTCTCCCTCTCTATCAATGTATCACACTGACCCTCAGTGAGACTCTCCATTATAACACACTCTCCCTCTCTATCACTGTATCACACTGACCCTCAGTGAGACTCTCCATTATAACACACTCTCCCTCTCTATCACTGTGTCACACTGACCCTCAGTGAGACTCTCCATTATAACACACTCTCCCTCTCTATCACTGTGTCACACTGACCCTCAGTGAGACTCTCCATTATAACACACTCTCTCACTCTCCCTCTCTATCACTGTATCACACTGACCCTCAGTGAGACTCTCCATTATAACACACTCTCTCACCCTCCCTCTCTATCAGTGTATCACACTGACCCTCAGTGAGACTCTCCATTATAACACACTCTCCCTCTCTATCACTGTGTCACACTGACCCTCAGTGAGACTCTCCCTTATAACACACTCTCTCACTCTCCCTCTCTATCACTGTGTCACACTGACCCTCAGTGAGACTCTCCATTATAACACACTCTCTCACTCTCCCTCTCTATCACTGTATCACACTGACCCTCAGTGAGACTCTCCATTATAACACACTCTCTCACTCTCCCTCTCTATCAGTGTATCACACTGACCCTCAGTGAGACTCTCCATTATAACACACTCTCTCACTCTCCCTCTCTATCACTGTGTCACACTGACCCTCAGTGAGACTCTCCATTATAACACACTCTCTCACTCTCCCTCTCTATCACTGTATCACACTGACCCTCAGTGAGACTCTCCATTACAACACACTCTCCCTCTCTATCACTGTATCACACTGACCCTCAGTGAGACTCTCCATTATAACACACTCTCTCACTCTCCCTCTCTATCACTGTGTCACACTGACCCTCAGTGAGACTCTCCATTATAACACACTCTCCCTCTCTATCACTGTATCACACTGACCCTCAGTGAGACTCTCCATTATAAACACACTCTCCCTCTCTATCACTGTATCACACTGACCCTCAGTGAGACTCTCCATTATAACACACTCTCTCACTCTCCCTCTCTATCACTGTGTCACACTGACCCTCAGTGAGACTCTCCATTATAACACACTCTCCCTCTCTATCACTGTATCACACTGACCCTCAGTGAGACTCTCCATTATAACACACTCTCCCTCTCTATCACTGTGTCACACTGACCCTCAGTGAGACTCTCCATTATAACACACTCTCTCACTCTCCCTCTCTATCACTGTGTCACACTGACCCTCAGTGAGACTCTCCATTATAACACACTCTCCTTCTCTATCACTGTGTCACACTGACCCTCAGTGAGACTCTCCATTATAACACACTGTCCCTCTCTATCACTGTGTCACACTGACCCTCAGTGAGACTCTCCATTAGAACACACTCTCTCACTCTCCCTCTCTATCACTGTGTCACACTGACCCTCAGTGAGACTCTCCATTATAACACACTCTCCCTCTCTATCACTGTATCACACTGACCCTCAGTGAGACTCTCCATTATAACACACTCTCTCACTCTCCCTCTCTATCACTGTGTCACACTGACCCTCAGTGAGACTCTCCATTATAACACACTCTCTCACTCTCCCTCTCTATCACTGTGTCACACTGACCCTCAGTGAGACTCTCCATTATAACACACTCTCTCACTCTCCCTCTCTATCACTGTGTCACACTGACCCTCAGTGAGACTCTCCATTATAACACACTCTCTCACTCTCCCTCTCTATCACTGTGTCACACTGACCCTCAGTGAGACTCTCCATTATAACACACTCTCTCACTCTCCCTCTCTATCACTGTATCACACTGACCCTCAGTGAGACTCTCCATTATAACACACTCTCCCTCTCTATCACTGTATCACACTGACCCTCAGTGAGACTCTCCATTATAACACACTCTCCCTCTCTATCAATGTATCACACTGACCCTCAGTGAGACTCTCCATTATAACACACTCTCCCTCTCTATCACTGTATCACACTGACCCTCAGTGAGACTCTCCATTATAACACACTCTCCCTCTCTATCACTGTATCACACTGACCCTCAGTGAGACTCTCCATTATAACACACACTCTCACTCTCCCTCTCTATCACTGTATCACACTGACCCTCAGTGAGACTCTCCATTATAACACACTCTCTCACTCTCCCTCTCTATCACTGTATCACACTGACCCTCAGTGAGACTCTCCATTATAACACACTCTCCCTCTCTATCACTGTATCACACTGACCCTCAGTGAGACTCTCCATTATAACACACTCTCTCACTCTCCCTCTCTATCACTGTATCACACTGACCCTCAGTGAGACTCTCCATTATAACACACTCTCCCTCTCTATCACTGTATCACACTGACCCTCAGTGAGACTCTCCATTATAACACACTCTCCCTCTCTATCACTGTATCACACTGACCCTCAGTGAGACTCTCCATTATAACACACTCTCTCACTCTCCCTCTCTATCACTGTATCACACTGACCCTCAGTGAGACTCTCCATTATAACACACTCTCTCACTCTCCCTCTCTATCACTGTATCACACTGACCCTCAGTGAGACTCTCCATTATAACACACTCTCTCACTCTCCCTCTCTATCACTGTATCACACTGACCCTCAGTGAGACTCTCCATTATAACACACTCTCCCTCTCTATCACTGTATCACACTGACCCTCAGTGAGACTCTCCATTATAACACACTCTCTCACTCTCCCTCTCTATCACTGTATCACACTGACCCTCAGTGAGACTCTCCATTATAACACACTCTCTCACTCTCCCTCTCTATCACTGTATCACACTGACCCTCAGTGAGACTCTCCATTATAACACACTCTCTCACTCTCCCTCTCTATCACTGTATCACACTGACCCTCAGTGAGACTCTCCATTATAACAC